>NW_015165893.1:52992-85277 GCF_001447785.1 Gekko japonicus
CCTCCTCCTCCTCCTCCTCCTCCTCCTCCTCTTCTTCTTCTTCTGTAGGTCAGCCATAAGAGAGGCCAAAGCTCACAGTGAGCTAAAGCTGGCTGGGGAGGTTTGCTACAACAAGAAATTCTTCTTCAGATATGTGAGAAGCAAACACAAGATAAAAGAGACGATGGGCCCACTATTGGGTGAAAATGGAGAAACTCTGACAGAGGACAGAGAGAAAGAAGAAGGCTTAATGCCTATTTTGCCTCATTTTTTCCCCCTGAAGAAGAGAACAGGCTCATCTAGAGATGGTAGTAGGCAAGACATGGCATCCAGGCAGCTGGTTGACATGGACAGAGAGGTAGTTGAGAAGCACCTGGCTGCACTGAATGAGTACAAATCCCCAGGGCCAGATGGTATGAACCCAAGAGTGCTCAAATAACTTTCTAGAGAGCTTGCAGTGCCTTTGTCTATCATCTTCCAGATGTCTTGGAGGACAGGAGATGTGTCACAAGACTGGAGGAGGGCAGATGTCATTTCAACTTTCGAAAAAGGGAGGAGGGATGACCCAGGAAACTACAGGCCAGTCAGTCTGACCTCTGTCCCGGGGAAGATACTGGAGCAGATCAGTCTGCGAGCATCTAAAGGACAATTTGGTGATCCAGGGAAGTCAGCATGGATTTGTCCCCAACAGGTCCTGCCAGATCAACGTCATTTTCTTCTTTGATCGAGTGATGAGCTTACTAGATTAAGGGAATACTGTTGATATTGTTTACCTGGATTTTAGTGAAGCTTTTGACAGGGTTCCCCATTATGTTCTGATGGGTAAAGTAGAGGACTGTGAACTGGACCCAAGGATAGTTAGGTGGATAGGGAACTGGTTGGAGAACCGCACTCAAATTGAAGTTGTCAATGACATTTCATCTGAAAGAAGGAAGGTGTCCAGTGGGGTGCCACAGGGCTCAGTTTTGGGCCCGGGACTTTTCAATATTTTTATAAATGATCTGGATGAGGGTGTGGAGGAGGTACCCAATAAATTTGCAGATGACACAAAATTGGGAGGAGCAGTGAACACATCAGAAGACAGAGATAGAATTCAATGAAGAAGAAAAAGAAGAGGAAGAAGAAGAGCTCGCTTGTGGGGAGGGCGAAGTAAAAATGTCAGAAATAAATAAAGAGGAAGAGGAGAAGGAGATTGGATTTATACCCCGCCGTTCACTCAGAGTCTCAGAGCAGTTTACAGACTCCTTTCCCTTCCCCTCCCCACAACAGCCAACCTGTGAGATAGGTGGGGCTGAGAGAGCTCTTTCTAGAACTGTCCTTGAGAGAACAGCTCTGACAGAACTATGGCTTGCCCAAGGTCATCCAGCAGGTGCAAGTAGAGGAATGGGGAATCAAACCCACGTCTCACAGATTAGAGTCACCAAACTGTCTCTGAACACACTGGATCGGAACACACTGGAGAAGGGGGCAGATGTGAACAAGATACAATTTAACAAGGATAAGTGCTGAGTTCTACATCTGGGTAAAAAAAACAAACAAACAAACAAGGATTGCTCTCTTTAAGTATTTGAAGGGCTGTCACTTGGAGGAGGGCAGGGTGCTGTTCATGTTGGCAGAAGAGGACAGAACTCGTAATCATGGGTTTAAATTAAGGGCGGGAAGGTAGCAGCTGGATATTTTATTTATTTATTTATATTTATAAATTCAATTTATACCCCGCCCTCCCCGCTACGCGGGCTCCAGGCGGCTTACAAGGAGGCATAAGCCAATATAAAACATTTAAAACCATTTAAAATTAGGAAAAACTTTTTTACAGTAAGAGTTGTTCAACAGTGGAATCAGCTACCTAGAGAGGTGGTGAGCTCCCCCTCACTGGCAGTCTTTAAGGAGTGGCTGGACAAACACTTGTCAGGGATGCTCTAGGCTGATCCCGCATTGAGCAGGGGGTAGGACTAGATGGCCTGTGTGGCTCCTTCCAACTCTGTGATTCTATGATTGAATAAGACACAATGTTCAGGAACAAAATACAATAAAACACAAAATCTGAATCATGGAATGTCCTAAGTATGTGGCTGGCCTGTCTCCAGATGTGAGCTTGATCTTGAATTTGACAAGATGCTGAACAAGTTCCTTTGAACCAGTTTGCCATGGGTTTCTTGTCTATAAATGGAGCACTGATTCAGATGTGTTTCAAAGACATCTATTTTTACCCTCTGAGTCAAACAACTCCTGAGTTAATGGGATCCCCCACACCTATTTTCCATTCACAGTAGGCATTAGAGCCTCTCCCTGTAGTTAAGATTTACATATCTAATTGCAGAAGGGTGTTGCATCGCTCATCCTTTTAAATTCCCCTGCTTGAGCTGATGTGACAGCTTCTTTATATTGCTGCTTTGATACTTCAGTGACACATTTGGGAAGACAATTGCTCCTACCAAAAGGACCCAAACATGGGCTCTGTAAAGCAAGGCAGAACAAACAGAGCCAAAGCTAATGAGTTATCTGTTACAAACTGTACTTCCACACTGACTTGCCAACTGGAAAGAAATACGTTATCATCATTTGTATGTGTCAGTCCTTGACTATGAGAGATGTCTCTCTCTCTCTCTCTCTCTCTCTCTCTCTCTCTCTCTCTCTCTCTCTCTCTCTCTCCCCCTCTCTCCCTCCCTTGCTTGGTTTATGGATTTTTCTTTTACATGATCTTGAATAGGAGAGAAGGAGAGAGTGAGAGAGAGACCATTAGCTCCTTCCTGATACACATATATAAATGAGCAAGGAGGGGGTATCCTAATAGACATAGTAGTGATTCTTTGATTGAGAGTTTGAAAGAGTTTCAAAAATGGATTGATGTTCTGTCAAGTTGCACCTCCCCCCCCACCCCCCCACCCTGCACACAAAATATCAGTATTAATTATTCCTCATTTCAGGACAAAAAGGAACACAGAACAAGCAAAGCCAGGCAGTGGCAAGAAGCATTGATTATGAATAATAGGCACGAGTCAAAATTAAGATGTGTGAAGTCCACCTGGGGGAGGGGATAGGTAAACCTTCACTTTACTGTGGCAGGATCACATCCAGTAATCTTCAAGGACAAGTCTGTGTTGCATTTCAAAGCTTTAAAGGTCCATCACTAGCCAGAGAGAGAGAGAAATCTGAGGGTTATTTTGATACATTAACATGTAGCATCAATTCCAATAATAATACATCCTTTTATTAAAAAGCTCTCCCCATCTGTTTATGCGGACAATTGGCAGAATGCTTGCAGCAGCCCCATTGTTTACATGATATTGAAGAACTGTAGCTCTAGCCTTATACTAAAGAATGATTTTGAATTTCTCATTCCTGCAGTTTCAGCCTGAAAATTCCCCTTTTGATTTCTCTCCAGCCTTGTGTGAATCATACATGTGCTTTTTGCACTGGTTTTTTATTTTTGTTTCCTTGTACTCAATTGTTCCATTAAAAAATTTCAATTTTTTTGTGCCTTAATGAATCAGTAGTAAGTAAGTTTATTAAGAACAGTCATAAGACCAGCAAAATGAACCAAAATATTAAACACAGAGTGCCTTAATGAATCAGAATTACACTTTACAAGCCTATTCCATGTCCAACAGTGCAATCCTGTACTGAGCTACACTCTTCTAAGCCCGATGAAGTCAAAGAGTTTAGAAGGATGCAGCTCTGCATAGGACTACACTGTCAGTTATGTGTCTGGTAGGTATAAATATTGTAAACATTGTGTATAAAAACCATGCAACATGTGTGCACACCACAAAAGAATCTGCAAAACTGAGAGCAAGAGAATGGAAACTGAAATAGAAAATTTCTGATAAAAATGTAAATTGGATCTACAATATTTTATCCCACCCTTTCTCAAAGAAGCTCAGAGTGGCTGATAAAATTCTCCCCTCCTCCACTGTATCCTTGCAGCAGCCCTTTTGGATAGGTCACATGACTTAGAAAGGTAAGCATTATGTCAGAATAGGGATTTGAACCCAGATGTCACTGATCTTAGTTCAACACCACCATACCATGCTGGCTGTCAAAGGAATGAAATAGGAAGCATTTACTCAGCCCTGTCTTGTAGGAAATGGTTGCTGCTAGTCCACATGAAAAACACCCATGTTTATGTCTATAATGGAATTAATAAAGAAAGAGATTTTTGTTCCCCCTTTGGGGAGACAGATATCCTAACGGACTGGAAATTTATCTTGAAGGCAATGAAGAGGATAATTCTCGTGGTGAATTCTGTATGTTGCTGGCTGTGTGGTTCCTCATTTATGAACTCTCCTGATTGCCTGTCAGCACTGCCAGCTGGTGAGCATGAGAATCACGGGTTCATAGATTTTTATTACTCAGTAGGTAGCTCTAATTTTATCTGAGTGAAAAGGCTTTTAGAGATTTAATCCTTCTCACCCCCTTCAATGCTGTCAAGAGATTTCCTTCTTCTTGAAGCAGCATGAATTCAAGATGAGTCTAATTTTGGGGAGAATAAGAGGAGCTTATATTCGCACACACATTCTTTTGATACTGTGCATTTCTATTCTCCAGCATTGTCAAATAGTTTGTTTAATTGGCTCATCTGTAATCCTTGAAAGATGTAACTGTGTCAAACAGACCCTTCCATTTCACAAATACTTGAAATATATCCCCAAAGTATGGAACTGCCTTATACTGAATCAGCCCCGTAGCCCAGTGACAGTACTGTAGACCATGGCTGCAGGACTCTATTGAGTATAGGGCCAGTGGGTGCAAGGCCTCATTTGAAGCATGGATTTGTCCCATTAAAGGTGTTTTTTTTTTTAAAGAAAGATTTTAATCTGGACCACGGTGGCTCAGAGATTAAGACGCTGAAGATGCAGACCAGAAGATCTGTAGCTCAGCAGTCTGAGACCCTAGTGCTGTGTGATGGAGTGAGCTCCCATCTATGGCCCTAGCTCCTGCCAACCTAGCAGTTCAAAAGCAAGAAATTGCAAGTAGATAAATAGGTACCGCTGTGGTGGGAAGGTAACTGCATTCCATGTGCCTCGGCGTTTAGTCATGCTGGCCACATGACCATGGAAACGTCTTCAGACAGTTCTGGCTCTTCAGCTTGGAAACAGAGATGAGCACTACCCCTGAGTCAGATTCAACTAGCTTTCAAGCAAGGGAAACCTTTACATGTACTTTAATCTGTGACACAACAGCTTCCATTCAAATAACAGGAATCTGATTTCAGGAAAACTTGTGCCATGCCAAAAATAATTTTCTCTTTCACTGCTGTATTTGTTCAGATGTTACCATTATGTATACCAGGAGGCAACTGCATGGAGATTATTCCAACAGATGCAGCTGTCATTTTGTCTGAAAGGGGCAATAGGTGGATTTTCAGCTTTGGTACATGTGAGCCAGACCCCTGAAAAAACAGGATTTTGTGTACTGGTCACAGAGGCTGTACATGCAGGTAAAACTTGTGTAATGCCATTTTTTCAGACAACATGACAACCAGCCATATCAGGAGTATTGCAAGCAGTAATATGTACATGTAACAGGCTCCTTGGACAAACAATAACATCTGATATGTTCTACTGTGAGCATTGCAAAGTGTCTAAACGGGGATAAGGAGAACTTAGAGCAGGGACTGCTGATTTATTTAACCTAGGGACTGAATCCTCCCAAAACTATTTGTTGTGTACTAACTATGGCCGTGCACACGGTCCAGTTCACACACAGCCATGCGAACCAGCCGAACTTCGCTCACTCCAAACAATAGACAGAGAGGAAGCTCATCGGCCTTGATGTCATCACATTGGACAAGGCACTCCGAGAGGCCACAACTTTTGAAAAAGCCCAATGGGATTGCCAGGCACCCTCCGCACACCAGACCTCAGACTCCCAGCATTGGACTCATCAGATGGGGAGGAGATCCTACAGGTACACCATGCAGCCTGCCGAGATGACCGTCGGCCACCGGCAGCCACTTCACAGGCTACAAAGCCCAGTGCTCAAGCGCCATGTGCCAGCTGTGGGGACACGCATGAACACTCTTCGTGCTAGTTCTGGGACACGATCTGCAGGACCTGCGGCAAGGCCAGACACCTCACACGGGTATGCCGCTCCCAAGGGTCCCAACGACAGGCGACAACACACCACCAGGATACGGCAGAGCTCCACATGATGATTTCAACCCCCCAGCACCAGGTAATGAATTTGCCCTGGGATGCCGCTAACAAAATTAATGTCCGGGTAACAATGGATGGGTCCCCATGTGAGATGGAGTTGGACACGGGCTCTTCCTTCTCCATCATCTCGGCAGAGACTCTTAGGAGAATCTGCCCCAAGGGGAGACCCCTCCTAGAGAAACCGGCCGACCTCACCTTACAGGACTTCCAGAAAAACCTGATGGCCATCAAGGGGTGGTGCAAATTCAGAGTCCAGTATAAGGATTTTAATGGACTGCTAGACTTGCTGGTGGTGGAAGGCCAACTCACCAGCCTGCTGGGACTGTTATGGTTTCGACCCCTGGGGTTTGGGGTGACCGGGGTAAAACAGGTGAGGCCACAGGACTTTAACATTGTGTGTGATGAGTTCCCGGCCATATTCCCGATCCAGTACTTTATACTATTTAAAGACCAGATTTTCCAAGCCACTCCCTAATCCCTTTTGCATGCAAATTGGCCGGATAGGGTGTGACCCTCAAAGGAATGCAGCCTTGCCTAGTGAGGTGGGCTGGTTTCAGCAATATGTACCAGTAGCTCATCATGAAGTCAGTCTTTTCCCTATCTTGCTCCTTGAAATATTGGCCAGTGGGGTCCTTAACACACCTATTTCATAAATTATATTTCCCATACCATCTTTCAAGGCAGTGGGCATTTCCTGACGCCAGGGAATCCTCTGAAAAATTTCATGGTATAGGTTGAGAGGATGAATCTGAGCTCAGGCCACCTACAGTATAATCCTTCCCCCCAAAGCTCCAGCCTCATGTATGTGTGTGTGTGTGTGTGTTAATTGCTGTCAAGTTTGTCAAACAAATTACACCAAAATTGCAGAAGAGTTGCTGGTGCCTACCCTTTAACTATAGCTCAAATTTCAAGTAAATTGAACCAAGAGGTCAAACTCTATGGGTCCCTGAATAAAGTGCCCCTAGCCATCCTTTATTGCTTGCCATGGAGTCGGGGGTGGGGATTCCATACTTTCTCCGGAGCAAAGAATAATCAGAGATACAAGAGCAAGCAAAGCAGCCTCTAACCAAATGCCTGTCAAAACAGACAGAGCGAAAAAGCCCAGAGAACCACTGTAGAACTAGAAAATCCCATCAGAAGTGCCAGACAATATGGCAAGCCTAACAAATGTAAAGTCAGAGAATCTGTGCCAATGTAAATCCCAAGAATTGAAAGCAATGTTGAACCCAAGAATCCACTGCAAACCACAAACCCAACACAAACCAACTCATGCAAAGAATAGTGTTGCAAGACCAACAACACCAATTTAATAGGACAGGATCAAAGTGAAACCAACACAGAAAACCAATACCAAGCCCAGGGAGACAGAGACACATGGGGGGGGCAGTCCTGGGAGTCTTCTAATGCTGGTTCTCAACGTTCATGGCTAATCCTGAATATTTCCTAGATTTTTCTAGACCCATTTCCCAGTATCCTGGAGAATCCTAGGTACCATCTGGACACCCAAAATACATCAGGAAAATACTGATAAGGTATTTCCCCCCACAGATATGTAGTCACACTGGATATATCCAAATTCACATCTCTGAGGGCTGTGGCTTCCTTGATAGAATGAATCCATCTAATTTTGGGTTTTCCTCTTTTACTGTTCCCTTTAACCTTTTCTAGCATTATTGTCTTTTCCAATGAATATTGCCTTCTCATAAAGTGGCCAGACTATGATAGCCTCAGGTTTATCCTTTTAGCTTCAAGGGAGAGTTCAGGCTTGTGTTAATCCAGAACCCACTCATTTGTCTTTTTGGCTGCCCATGGGATCTGTAAAATTCTCCTCCAATGCCACATTTAAATGAATCAACTTTCTTCCTGTTAGCTTTCTTCGTTATCCAACTTTCACACCCAGACACAGTAATGAGGAATGTTATGGTATGGATTATCTTTATCTTGGCTGCCAGCAATACATCCTTACATTTAAGGATCTTTTTTTTTTTGCACCTTCATGGCTGTCCTTCCCACTCGCAATATATATATGATGTACTGACCTCCAAAATCAGGATGCTTAGTGCCTCAAATTCAGAGAGCTGGGAGATTAAAGGGTTAATGACTCACTGTGAAGCACAGGTTGATTGACAGGCTGCTGTGTGCACCACCACCCCCTTCTCTCTGATTGCCAGTGCCAGCTGAGGACAACTTTAAGAGCAGCTGAGTGCTGAGGAAAAAGGTATTTTTCATCTTGCTTCATCTCTGGTGTATCAGAAGCCAGGCAAGTGAAGTTAGTGTGTCTGTTAGAGGGTAATAGACAAATTCACTTGTGAAGTGAAGGGACACAACTCCTTGCCCTTACAGTGCACCATCAAACCTGAGGAAAAGTTCCAAATAAGAATTTTAGTCTAAGCGCCAGCTAAGCTGAAAACGATTTATTTTGCTTGGTCAAGAACAGAGGTTCAGTTTTGGCAGGACAGAATGGTCAGTAGGGTGAAGCTGCCAGTCTAGCCAAACAGAAAAAGGAATATTGCTTCTAGAAAAAGGAGAATATTTCCTTCTCAGTTATTCAGTGGGTTCAAAACTGAAGGGACCCCTGAACTGGGTGAAAAATAAAATGGTCTTAGACAACTCTGGAGTCCAAGGGAAAACTGTAATCTGAGCAGGAAGGAGAATAAATACAGGAAGAAAGTGCTTGTCTCCAGGAAATTGTTAATTAAATGAATCTATATGAACACACACACAGTCAATAATCCACTTTCAATGCACTTTCCAGCTGGATTTTTACTGTGTGAACTGGCAAAATCCAGTTTGAAAGTGCATTGAAAGTGGATTAAAAATGGAATATTTAGTGTGTGTGATCACATCCATTGTTGTTGTGAAGAAATCTCTAAGACAAAGAAATATCTCACTGTTAAGAACTGAGTCTCTAAGAAACTAAGCTTCAACAATACTTTGTAGCCTTGTTCAAAATATCATAATTTATAAATACAACAAAATTTATCTCAGTGTTCTCATCCCCTGCCTATTCCTAACCCCAATGTGCCTGTTTAATAAGTCATTATTCCTGCTTGAACTTTACTTCATGTAAAGTACAAAAGAAATAACAAGTGGACTCCTGTTTATCTCTTCTTATATATAATTGTGTTTTGGTCATGGACTCTCCTGAACATTCCACATGCTCCCTCAGCCTTTGGCTCTCTGTTCTGTCACTCAGAGGGTGTCCCTAGCCACTGGCTGCATTGCCTGAGTTCCACCCAGCTGCCATTCAAGAGTACTCACATGCCATTGACTGGGTGCTGGGTTTGCTCCTCTTCCCCACCCACTCCTTCAGCCACTGTGCCCTGTCAGAATTTGTGGCAGATGGCTTTCTCTCTTGATGAAGATGGTTGCCTCCTGTGTGGGACTAGTTTTTCCCCCTCAGTAGCTGTTGGTAGGTGTTAAGGAAATGGCAGTTATCTGTGCCTGTAAGATGGCTGCCATCCCTGTGTTTAAAATGTTCCCCCATAAGGCTTAATTTAGCTGTGGTTCCAGAGAGGCCTGCAGGGGTATCACTCACTGGGTTGAATGGGGCTTCCTCATCTGCTGGCCTACAGTTCCCCAAGGCCAAAAAGTGTGGGAAAACAGTGACTGTCCCAAGGGCGAGGCGGCATCAATATATACTCCAGCCCATCCAGGGAGGAGGCAGTCTTCATCCCACAGGAGGTTAGGAAAGGCTCCTGCTGCCTGTGCTGACCAGCCTGTCCAGGCCACACACCAGAGATGTGGGGGCACTCTGGGAGGCAGCAGAAATTCAGCCATAATTGTGTAAATAATTAAATAAATTCTTTTATTTGGGCTAATAATCTGTGTTGTACTCTGACCACATAGTCTCCCCTGCTCTGCACAATACCAAAGGGAGGGGGTAGCCCAGGGAAGCAAGAAAAGGCTGGACCCTTGGCTTGCCAACTTTCCAGGGATCCCCCTAAGATTGGGGATTCCATCTCCAAATAGGGTGATTTGGCCAGAGGGGTCTCACTGTCCCTCTAAAAAGGCAGTGACAATTCAGTGAGTGGTGGCAGTGAATTTAAGGAGTGAGATATGCCCATGGTACGAGGGTGAGAGGCAAACAGCTGAGTTGTAAACAGGAACCCATTTCACTACAGTAGGCAACCAAGCTTGGTTCAGACAAAGGAAGGAAACCCTTTGCAGGCCTTTGTGAGGGACTCATCGGGGCCAGGCCTGACTAGGGTTGCCATCTCCAGGTAGGGAGATTCCTGGAGATTTCCTGGTAGAATCTATGGAAGCCAGAGTTTGGGGAAGGGAGAGGCCTCAGCTGAACAGAATGCCATAAAGCCCACCTTCCAAAGCAGTTATTTTCTCCGGGTGGGGGGGAGATCTGTTGTTTAGAGTTCAGTTGTGATACCTGGTGATCTTCAGGCTCCACCTGGAGATTGGCTACCCTAGGCATCGCAGTCAGTGCTTCAGAGTAGGGTCTGCTAGATCCAGGTTCTTGCTGTAGAAGCTGACTGGGTGATTTTGGACCAATCACAGACTTTCAGCCTAACCTACCTCACAGGGTTTCTTGTGCAAGTCAAAAGGGGGAGAGGAGAATGATGTAAGCTGCTTTGGCCCCCATTGCAGAGAAAGACTACTTTTCATCCTGGGAAACCATTGTTGCTAATCTCCAGGTGAGGGCTGGAGATAACTCAGAATTACAACTGCTCTCCAGATGGCAGAGATCAGTTCCCCTGGAGAACATGGTGGACTCTGTGTCCTGAGACGCCCGCCACCCCCATGACAGCCAAGGACAGCTAATGTGATGTTGAAGTCAGGGTTTCAGAGCACTGTGGATGCTGCAGATTGGGGGGGGTGGAATGCTGAAGAGTGAGGGGGAAATAAAGGTAGGTTGATGGTGAGCTGGGAAGGAGATGGGTTTGCCAACTCCAGGTTGGGAAATTCCTGGGGATTTGAGGGGTTGGACATCAGACAGGTACAATGCCATAGAGTCCACCCTCCAAACCAGCCATTTCCTCTTGGGTAACAATTGTTGCCAATCTCCAGGTGAGGGCTGGAGATCACTCAAAATTACAACTGCCATTCATGTAGCAGAGATCAGTTCCTCTGGAGAAAATGGTGGACTGTCATTATACTCTGCTGAGGTCGCCACAGCAAATTGACACTGAGTGTACAAGGCCTTGGCACTCTCCCAGAGCCTCTTTCTAGAGCTTGTTGTATTTATTTCCTCAATGGGCCTTATTCCTAGTCTATAATAATCTGTGGCTTGGGCTAAAGCCAAATATCTTCTCTACAACAGGGTGGGACTCTCACAAAGTCATAAACTGTTTATTGCCACACACTATGAAGGGGCTACTCAGGCAAAGTGGGAAACAGCTATCTAGAGTTTTGGCAGGAAAATCTGCCTCACAGAAAAAGAAGAAGCAGGGGTCTGTCATAAGATATTTAAACCCTGTGAATATTTTTAAGTGTTAATTTCTATGAGACTTTGTGATAATCTCATAATGACTCATCTTTCTTACCTTTCACATATTTTATCTCCTTGCATAAGGAACTAGTTCAATTACAGGAAAGAAGGAGAGGAGGCTGGATTTGTTGACCTTCCTTTCCCCATTCTGAGACTCTTCTGGAATAAAATAGCATTTCCTGCAGGGAACAGAGTGGATTTAAAACAATAATCTCAGCTTTAAGATCAAAACATATTAACCAGTTTTTCACAGGTAAATATATATATATATATATATATCCCACTGAAATGAGAGTCAGACATTAGCTATTCTGTCTGATGCTGTAAGCAGCCTTCACCTCAGATTGGATCAAGCATTGCAGTTGCTAATCAGCACTGAACAACTTCTTCATAGGAGGTAGGTGAAACTAGCTATGGAACCATGAAGAGAAATTGATAAATAGTGGGGGAATGGCTGAGTCCTATTTGGAGAAGAATTACACTTCTGTTCCTTGAAATCCAGTGTGGTATAGTGGTTAGGGTGCCAGGAAACACAGGTTCAGATCTCTCATCTGCCACAGAAACTGGATGATCTTGGCCAGTCACTCACTCCCAGCCTAACCTACTTCACAGAGTGATTATGATAAAATGAAGCAGAGAAGAATGATACACATTGCCCTTAGGGGTGTCTTTGTGCCTGGCAGCATAGCAGTGGTTGGTAGGAGAAAGACTATAAAAAGTTGGTGATAATGTGATGTCACTTCTGGGTGAATCCAATAGTGCCATCATATCTCTCTAGGAATTCCTATGGTTTTACCATAGAGATGTTGGTGATTCCAAGATAGGACTGGCATCATATCCAGGTTTTCCCCAAAAGGGACAACAACCTCTCTAGGAAACACCAAACTATGATTTTACCATAGTTACTACTAATTCCTAGAGAGATGTGACATCACTTCTGGGTTTTTCTGGAAGTGACATCATGACATTGCCAATGGCTGCTCCCCCATGTCCATGTACCCTCTGGTCTCCTACTGATTGCCGGGCTGGGCCTAGCAACCCTATCTTGTAGGAACGGTGGGATAAATATATACTAAAATGTTTTTTTTAAATAAAAGTATACATTGTCAAGAGAAAGCAGATTAGAACCTAGGGACACCTAATGAAATGAATGATCAGAACCTTGAAGACAGACACAATGCCTAAGTAACTTCCAAAAATCTGCTGGGTGTGGAGATGGGCATTAGCTTAGATGGTTTTAATAAATTCTTGGAAGAAAGTTCTCCCATTGATATTAGCCATGATGGCTGAATGGAATTCATAGAATCATAGAGTTGGAAGGTGTCATAGAGGCCATCTAGTCCAACCCACTGCTTAATGCATCCCTAAAGCATCCCTGATAAATGTTCATCTGCTTGAAGATGCTAGTAAGGGGAGCTCACCACCTCCCTAGGCAACCGATTCTACTGCTGAACTACTCTTATTGGGGGGGGGGACCTAACATTCAGCTGTTATCTTTCCACCAGTAATTTAAACCCATTATTGTGAGTCCTATCCTCTGTGCCAACAGGAGCAGCTCCCTGCCCTTCTCTAAATGACAGCCTTTCTTTTTAAATTTTTTTACATTTTATTGTATATTTTCAAAACCAGTGACAGCCTTTCTGATACTTAAAAAGAGCCATCATGTCTCCCCTCAACCTGCTTTTATCCAGACTGAACATTTCCAAGTCCCTCAGCCTTATATCACAGGGCTTGGTGTTTTGAGGCCCCTAATCATCTTTCTCACTCTCCTCTGCACCTCCTCCATTCTGTCCACATCCTTTTTGAAGTGAGGCATCCAGAACTGCACACTGTATTCCAGGTGCGGCCTGACCAATGCAGTGTACAGTAGGACTATGACATCTTGTGATTTGCATGGTATGCCTCTGTTGATACACTCCAAGAATGCATACTGAATTCAGGAGTAGTTTTCCATAGAGTTTATGTAATATAATTTCAACCTGACTATCTCCCAAAGGACTCAAGGCTGTCTCAAATAAAAATCAATGAAAATATAGTGACAACAACATTACTAGTAGACATAAATTAATTCAATTTCAAATTATTGGATGGCATATAGAAAGAATGCTGAGGGGAGATCTCTGTGTTCTTGCTTGTAGTCTGTCAACGGCATCTGATGGGTCACAGTGAGACACAGGATGCTGAGCTAAAAGGACCATTAGTTTGATCCGGTAGGGATTTTTACATTCCCCACCCCCCAAAAAAATCCATATAAACAGACAACACAAGTATAGCTGCCTGGGGCAAGTGGATATTCTTCTATAGCCTGCAATTCTGTTGGATTATCATTATTTTCTTATGTTGATGATGAACTTGAGGCACCATGCATGTCTTCTAGTCAGATTTTGGATCATTTTAGTCTACTCAGCCTAGAGGAAGTTGACAAATTGCTCCTAACTGTCTGCCCTACCACCTGCTCCCTTGATCCGTGCCCTTCGTGGCTAATTAAAGCTGGCCATGAGGGGTTTTGAGGTGCCTTCTGGGAGATTATCAACAAGTCCATCTTGGGGGGACAAGTATAGCTGCCTGGGGCAAGTGCTGTTCTTGTTGGACCTGTCAGCAGTGTTTAACACGGTAGACCATCAGCTACTGATCCACCATCTTGCCGACGTTTAAATTCAGGGGCTGGCCTTGTAGTGCCTTGCCTCCTTTCTCCAAGGTCGGGGACAAAGGGTGACACTAGGGGAACAGCTGTCCTGGAGGCACCCACTGGATTGTGGTGTGCCTCAAGGGGCAGTGCTGTCCCTGATGCTGTTTAACATCTATATGTGCCCCCTTGCCCAGATTGCTTAGAGGCATGGGCTGGGTTGTCACCAGTATGCGGATGACACCCAGCTCTATCTGTTGTTGGGCAGTCAGTCCGACTCCAAACTGGACGATCTGGACCAGGCATTACAAGCCATGGCTGGTTGGCTTAGGCTGAGCCTACTGAAACTGAATCTGACAAAGATGGAGGTCCTGTGCCTGGGTCGGAGCAAGCTGGGGTTAGGGATCCTGTTCCTGATCTTTGATGGGGCACCACTGGTGCCAATGCCGGAGGTTAAGTGTTTGGGAGTATTCCTGGATGCCTCTTTAACTATGGAGGCCCACTGCCAAATTGGCCTTTTACCATCTTTGGCTGATTAGGCAGTTGGTTCCCTTCCTCGAACGCAATGACCTGGTGACAGTGATCCATGCAATAGTCACCTCAAGACTGGACTACTGTAATGCTCTCTACATGGGGCTGCCCTTGTCTCAAATCCGGAAGCTGCAGCTGGTTCAAAATGCTGTGACCAGGCTCTAGATGGGAGCACATACAGCCTGTGCTGAAGGCATTGCACTGGCTGCTGATAGCATTCCGGATTAGTTTCAAGGGGCTGGTTCTTACCTTTAAAGCCCTACATGGTCAGGGACCTACATACCTGAGGGACCGCCTTTCCCCTTATGTCCCCCAGAGAGCACTGCGTTCAGGGGCTCAGAACCGGCTGACCCTCCCATGTCTTAAGGAGGCAAGATTATCGATGACCAGGACTTTCTCGGTGGTGGCTCCATCCTGGTGGAATGAGCTCCTGGAGGAGATCAGGGCCCGTGGGACCTTGTACAGTTCTACAAGGCCTGTAAAACAGAGCTCTTCCACCAGGCTTTTGGGAGCTGCCGCCACCACCAATGAAGAACATTGGATGATTGAATGTGAGGGCCCTGGATTCCAGAAATTGCCACCACTGCAAGGACAATCAAAATGAACGTTGTGAGGTGACTGTGAGCTGAGAATTCTGAATAATGGCTGCTACCATCGTATGAACAACAATGACTGCTAGCACTTTATTATGGTTTTAGAATTGTTTCAATTGTAACATGTTTCATTGTAACTTATCCGTTTTTATGTAAGCTGCCCTGAGCTGGTAGAAATTCGAAAAATAAATAAATAAATCTGCTTAACTTTGTTGAATGATTGTCAATTACTAGGAGATAAGAGCCCCAGGCTTCAAGAAAGGGGCAATTCATTCTAGGTTTTGGAAATGCTGGGATTAAAGGAAAGTTGGGTGGTGGTGGTTGACCATCAGTTCAGGATCTGCACATGTATATTTGCAAAGGATTGCATGTTTATGGGGACGGCAGTATAAAAGCCTAATATTATAAATAAATAAATAAATAAATAAATAAATAAATACATTATGGAACTGGTGACACAGTTTATACATTAAGAGAAATTACAGTCAATTGGGAAAATACTAAATATGTAAAATGGTACGTGTAAAACGACTGACTAAATTCAACAGAACAGCACAATTCAGTTATGGGGGTGGTTAAGGAGAAGAATTTGGGCTCCTTCAATGTTACAGTTCCCTAAAGGATTTTTTAAAGTGGCAATTCATGCATCACTACACATGTTAGCAAAGGCATTCTCTCATGTGCCATTTTGCAATGCTCAGGTTAATTTGCCAGCATAAAATACAACTGCATATCTGGAGAATATGTTTAAAACAGCCTTTTTCCTGATATGGTAGTTTCCTACATGCAAACATCTTTTTTTCCATGTGAGCACTTCAAAAATTTGATTGATGCTGCCAGCAGCCATAAAGGTGTGCCAGCACTTTGCATAATGTAAGCAGCAGCCTTGAGTTGAGGTTGGGATAATTACATAGGGGAGCTGTAAGGCTATACTATTTTTAGAGGACTGATGCTGTACTAAGGCTAGGGCTGTGCTGAGTGTTCTTCCATCTCAGTGTTAAGGTAAAAGTAATGCTTTTTTGGATAGGATAAAAGATGAACAATGGTTTTTTTTAAAAAATTCCTTAACTGGAAGGGTGTGTGTGTGTAAAAAAAACTTTACAAGCTGGTTGCTTCTTTTATGTGATGCTTCCTCAGAATTATTTTTTCCCTGATTAGCTGGTAAAGAAACCCTTTCTAGAGTGATCCTAGCCAGTGAGGGATCATGTACTGACTCTGATGAAATCACGGCTAATTTGCTCAGGGCAAAGAGTCTGTACAGACTGAAGGCAATTCTTCCTGAATAGGCAAAGCACCTTTCTTCCCTTTCGAGTCAATTGCTATTGCACTGTAGAAATATTTAAATGATGAAAATGTCTGTGAAAATCACCATCCCTTCAAACTCTTTCCTTGTCTGCTCCCCAAAAGCTCATTTGTAAACAAGCAAGTAACACTCATCATTTATGTCGTTTTAGGGTTCAAAGTAATACATGTAGATTGTTTGTGGGACTAGACATGAAGATAAGGGAAGGGGGTGGAGAAGTAATATAGCTCGGCCTCCTTCCAGCCTATGTCCCATCCCAAAGGTTGTAGGTAGCGGGGCTAGGAGAAATGACCCCCTTCCAGCATTGGTGTTGTGTAACGCCAGGTCTATAAACAATGACCACAGTTCTTCGGGACTTCCCGCATGAACAGAATGTAGATCTGGCATGCATGACCGAGACCTGGGTGTGGGATGGAGAGACTGTAGCTCTCTCCCAGCTTGTCAGTCCTGGGTTCTCGGTCCTTCACCAATTGTGGGCTAGGGGGGAGGGGGAGGAGTGGCTCTATTCGGGAAGCTTATTCCTTCAGAGCACTCCCACCATCGAAGATCCCAGGCATTGAGTGTGTTGGCCTAGTGTGGAAGGCTGGGGAGAGTTTGGCAATCTGGCCGGTGTACTGACTGCCCAATGCACTGGCCAGTAGCTTGCCATCCTTGATGGAGGCCGCATTGGGCTGGACACTGGAACACCCTAGACTGATAATCTTGGGTGACTTCAATGTTCATGCAAACAATGTGACCTCCACTCAGACAACAAATCTGGTGTCATCCATGGCAGTGCTAGGTCTCTTCCAATATATAATAACCCCCACTAACCGGGCTGGGCACTCACTTGATCTGATCTTCGTGGCGGGGGTCACGGTGGACCAGATTACTGCCTTGGCAGTACCATGGTCAGACCACCTTGCTCTGAAAGCCCATCTGAATGTGTCACCCCAACCCTGTTTGGGCGGCGAGCATATTTTAGCTTTCCCGAGGAGCCAAATGGACCCTATGTGGCTTCAGATGGCTCTACAGGATCCGATGCCCCCTGGCAGTTTGTTAGAGGACTGACACAGCCGATTCTCAACAGCCATTGACAAGATCCCTCCCCGATGTCCTCTGCACCCTTGCTATAAACTTGCCCCCTGGCTCACCCAGGAATCCCAAAGGTTGTAGGTAGCGGGGCTAGGAGAAATGACCCCCTTCCAGCATTGGTGTTGTGTAACGCCAGGTCTATAAACAATGACCACAGTTCTTCGGGACTTCCCGCATGAACAGAATGTAGATCTGGCATGCATGACCGAGACCTGGGTGTGGGATGGAGAGACT
Source organism: Gekko japonicus (assembly GCF_001447785.1). Classification (NCBI taxonomy): domain Eukaryota; kingdom Metazoa; phylum Chordata; class Lepidosauria; order Squamata; family Gekkonidae; genus Gekko; species Gekko japonicus. The sequence goes on from NW_015165893.1 coordinate 70,934, forward strand.
GTAGCTCTCTCCCAGCTTGTCAGTCCTGGGTTCTTGGTCCTTCACCAATTGTGGGCTAGGCTGGGTTCTTGGTCCTTCACCAATTGTGGGCTAGGGAGGAGGGGGAGGAGTGGCTCTATTCGGGAAGCTTACTCCTTCAGAGCACTCCCACCACCGAAGATCCCAGGCATTGAGTGTGTTGGCCTAGTATGGGAGGCTGGGGAGAGTTTGGCAATCTGGCCGGTGTACCGACTGCCCAATGCACTGGCCAGTAGCTTGCCATCCTTGATGGAGGCCGCATTGGGCTGGACACTGGAACACCCTAGACTGATAATCTTGGGTGACTTCAATGTTCATGCAAACAATGTGACCTCCACTCAGACAACAAATCTGGTGTCATCCATGGCAGTGCTAGGTCTCTTCCAATATATAATAACCCCCACTAACCGGGCTGGGCACTCACTTGATCTGATCTTTGTGGTGGGGGTCACAGTGGACCAGATTACTGCCTTGGCAGTACCATGGTCAGACCACCTTGCTCTGAAAGCCCATCTGAGATGGCAGTCAAAGCCATTGTGAATTTTATGTGGCTACGATTGTGTCTACGAGCTCATGCTCAGCCCAATTATTTAGAACAATTTGGTCGTTGATTGCCCTGCCCCAAGGCAGGCCAAACATTGGAAATTGGATATTGGCTGTGAGGCCTTTGTGAGCTATTTCGCAAATAAAGTCTTGTCACTCTGCCTCCCTGCCACATTTGAGACAGTGATTGAACTTGAGTCAGATTATGGATCATTTCAGTCTGCTCAGCCTAGAGGGGAGGTCAACAAACTTTTCTTGGCTGTACGCCCAACCACATGCTGTCTAGATCCGTGCCCATCATGGCTAACTAAGTTGGCCATGACGGGTTATGAGGTGCCCTAAGTGAGATCATTAACAAGTCCCTCACAGAGGGACTGTTCCCTAGGCCACTTAAAGAAGCAGTGGTCCACCCCCTCTTGAAAAACCATCTCTGGACCCAGCCAAATTGGTGAATTAGTGTCTGGTCTCTGTCAGAATCAGACAGCTGAATGGATCTTGCTTGTACCTCTGTGTATTGACTGTGTATAAATGCCTTTCATTGCTGTTGCCAACTCCCGCTTTTGTATACCCACTTGGCTAATTGCTTTTGTGTAGTCCTTAAGCAGCCAGTCCTCCCTGACATTCCTGAGGGGTGGGGAGTGTGTGAATGTGTGAAAGGAGTTATAGCTAAGGCACCTCTTGTATCATTCCTAAGCAGCCCCAGTAGAGTTCACAGGCCCCTGCTGGAGCCATGGCCTTAGGAGACACACTAAGAGATATCGCTAGTTAGGTCGTATATTCTCTCATGACCTGTAGTCGCCTTAGTGGGTGCTCGTGATGTGTGCATGAGGGGTGGACTTTACAAATAAACCTGTTAAAGGATTATTGCGTACTGAGTACTACAGGACCTATCTGGGCAAAATAATAGAGAGGGCTGTGGCAATTCAGCTACAGAGCTTTTTGGATGATGCTTCCACCCTAGATCCCTTCCAGTCCTATTTTCACCCAGGTCATGGGATGGAGACAGCACTGGTCACCCTCACGGACGAACTCCGGAGGCATCTGGATCAGGGTGTACCTTTAAAGTCCTATATGGTCAAAGGCTGACATACCTGAGTGGCCACCTTTCCCCATATGTACCCCAGAGAGCACTGTTTTCAGTGTCTCAAAATTGATTGACCCTCCAAGGCCCCAAAGACGTCAGACTGGCAACAACCAGGGCTAGGGCCTTCTTGGTGGCGGCTCTGCACACAAAGGATGGCGCTAGGGGAACAGCTATCCCAAAAGTACCCACTGAACTGTGAAGTGTCTCAAGGGGCAGTGTTTTCCCTGATGCTGTTTAACATCTAGCCAACTGAAACTGAATCTGATGAAGACGTAGGTCCTGTGCCTGAATCGGGGTGGTCTGAGGGTAGGAATCCCACTGCCAACCTTTGAAGGGGTGCTGTTTGTGCCAGTGCTGGTGGTTAGGAGCTTGGGAGTGCTCCTGGATGCCTCGTTAACGATGGACGCCCAGGTAGCACCCACTGCCAAGTCAGCCTATTACCATCGTCAGCTGATTAGGCAGCTGGTTCCTTTTCTTGACTGCAATGACTTAGCAACAGTGATCCATGTGACTGGACTACGGTAACGCTCTCTACATGGGGCTGCCCTTGTTGCAAATCCAGAAGCTACAGCTAGTGCAAAATGCAGTGGCCAAGCTCTTGATGGGTCTCCCTCTGCAGGAGCACATCCAGCCTGTGCTAAAGGCATTCCACTGACTTCCAATAGCATTCTGAATTTACTTCAAGGTGCTGGTTCTTCCCTTTAAAGTCCTATATGGCCAGGGTCCGACATACCTGCGGGATCGCCTTTCCCCATATAGACCCCAGAGAGCACTACGGTCAGGAACACAACACCGACTGACTGTTCCAGGCCCTAAGGACTCCAGGCTTGCTGCCTGCCACCATTAACAACACCAACAACAGCATCTCATTAAAGATCATTAACAATATTTAAGATAGAGCCCATGCCCTGATTCCATCATTACAGCCTGTGCTCACTGCATATATATGATATGAACGAGAAACTGATGAGCAAGGCAGATCAGAGACCACAGTAATATAATTGTTGCCACCATATCTAAGTATTAACTACAACTCGCTAGCACTTTATGACATCAGATTGTTTATATGGTTTTATATGGTTGTACCTATGTTATAATTGTTTTTATGTTTTATCCTTTGTAAGATGCCCTGAGCCTGCTTTGACAGGGAGGGTGGGGTAAAAATTGAATAAATAAATCAATAACCCTTACAACAACCCTGGAAGGTAGACCAGCTGTAGGCTGAATAAATAAATCAATAACCCTTACAACAGCCCTGGAAGGTAGACCACCTGTGAGAGACTGTGAGAGACCATCAAAACATTTCATGGCCAAAGACAATCAGGAACACTTGATTTCTAGCTCATCTGCTGCTCTACTGTACTACACTGGCTAAGTGAAATGTTAAATTGCCAACACATTCTCCTTTGAAGGAGACAAACCATCTAGTAATGCTTTTGCTGCAGCATCACAGGGATTGGGGAACTAGATGGAGAAAAAACATATCTTGTAGGGCAGAGTTGCTTATTCAATGGCAGTTTATCTCCTTGAAAAAGTCTCATCATTGTGAATGGAACTCTTTTTAAAACTGAAGTAAGATGTGCCAAATAAGGTGGTGTTGTTTTTTTTAAAGTGAGTTCATCTTTTACTATCACAGTGTGCATTATGTTAGAATATATAACATGGAAAACCTGTGCCCAAACATTTTTTTCTTTGATTGTTTTATCTGTCACGATATATTAAGGTCATGGCATCTTTTATACATAAAATCTAGGTATAATACAATGCAGGCTGGGATGGGTGATAATAGCAATGATTAGAATTAGGGGTTATTTCAAAGGTGAATATGTTATGGCAAAATGGACTTAGAGGAGCATCTTAAATCTGCAGTGGCTATTCCCATAAATAATGCTTTTATTATTTCCCATCCGTCATCCTCTATGAAGATTTGTGGCACCCTTTGATCAGATGACTCGTCCTTGAAGTACGGCTAGCATTTTGGTGTGAAATATCAACCGTTCTGCTATGACAGAATGAGTTCAGCCAGAAAGCATCAAAAATGCTTGGTGTTGTCCTTATCATAAGAACAGGAGAATAAGAAAGGCCTTTTCCAGCCCTGAGGCGGAGCAACCAGTGCTAATAGCCACTGTATTAGGGACAGCAGGAACCTTAATTTTGACAATGAATTAATTTGGGTGATGATAGAATTTAGCAGCTAATTTATTTTATCAAGTGAGCCAATGAACTGTGGCTAACTGGCACTCTTGCCCAAATGGTCCTGCCTCATAGAAGTTCCTCTATGTTTTTAGTGTACATAGTGCATAATATATTCATTTCCAAAGAGATAATAGAAGGAACATTGCTTACAGCAGTTTTAGAGCTGAGCAAATTCCCTTGACTCTGATTTGTCATTACTTCTCAGTTTATATACACGTTAAATTGTCTGTGAGCTTCCTCAGGAACTTTTGATGGAGACAGAATTAAATTAAAAGATTTGGAGAATCACAATGCCTTTGCCAAACACCAAAAGGATTGTAAACTTGGCTCCAGATGGCCTCAGTGGAAAGGGAATTCCAAACTGCAGGTGCTACAACAGAAAAGACCTTGTCTCTGGTGATCACTCACTGTGCTTCAAAATGTGGGGGCATGCAGATGGGGGCTTTGGTGATGGCTTCATGTGGTAAAAGTACATCATACCTATTGTCATGTATTAGGGCTGCCATGTTCTTGCTGGTGCTCCAGTAGCAGAGGGAGAAATATTAAAAAAAAAAAAATCACTGGCAGTGATACCACATCTCTCTAGGAATTGCCAGGACTCTATGGGGAAAATCTGGGACATAACATCAGTCCTTTCTACCAATCACAGAAACTCATTGGTTATATTATAGAGATTTTGGTGATTCCTAGAGAGGCATGATGCCACTCCCAAGTTTTCCAGGAAATGATAGCACGATGTTGCTGATGGCTGCCCCATGTCTCCTCCCTACCTGGTCTCTTGCTGGTTGCCAAGCCAGGCCTAGGTACTGTTCCACTCCAATGAGCAAAGTCTGAAGCCATCTTTCAGTCCAGCCTAAGGACCCTTCCTCCAGCTTGTCACTTGTCCTCCAGGAGTACAGCCACGGCTCCATAGTTCCTACAGTCAGAGGCAGATAAACCATTAAGCAGACTAAGCACGTGTTTAGGGCACCAGGGCCAAAGGGGGCACCACAAAGTTGGGAAAAGGGTGAAAAGCTTAGTTTGTACAGTATATTGTGTTATCATATGAATAAATCTTTGTATTGCTGCAACCTGCATTGTATATCTGGTCAGACAGGTCAACAACTAAAATGGACTGGGTCAGTGTGGAAAGGAGGGGGGGCACCAAGATTGGTCAGTGCTTAGGGCGCCAGTGAGCCTTAAACCACCCCTGCTTACAGTCTGAGGTAGTATACATATAATTAATCTCAATGATTGTTAAAATAATTTCTTAGTTCCTCCATATAACATAGACCTGTGTGGGTCTGATGGTGACTGGAGATAGGGCCTTCTTCTTAATCCATTAGGGTTGCCAGATCCCGTCGTCATGCTGGCAGGGGGATTTAGGGGGTGTTCTGCGATGTCCCCAACATGATGATGTCATTCAGAAGTGGCAGCATCATGTTGGAGATGTCATGCGGCAATGTTCTGAGTTTTGGGCAAAACTCCATATTAAAACTAGCTTCAAACGATACAGTTTTGCCCTCAAACCAGCGTGTCGCTGCACAACATCCCCCGGCATGATGACATCACTTCCCAGTGATGTCATCGTATCAGGGATGTTGCACAGCAATGTCACTGTTTGAGGGCAGGGTTTCCCCCGCCAGTGGGCAGAAGCCCTGAAAACTGGGTGAACCCCCGCTGGTACCTGGGAACTGGCAACCCTAAAACCCATGCCTTTTGTTTGTTTGTTTTTTGTGATTTTTTAATTTGACAATTTCTACTTAGTTCATCCAACAAATACACAAGCATGAAACATATTACAAAAAAACCACACACATAACAAACAACAAAGACAATTGGAATAGAAGGTAAATAAGCAATACCAAACATCAGATCTTGCAACTTATAAACATCCTTAATATGGCATTTCAGTTAGTATCCCTCTGTTAAAGTCAGACCCGGGCTGGCAATCCCTGGTAACAGGTGGGGGGTGGGATGGAGTGGAAACTTCTTAGATGTTACTTCCTGGTTTGAAACAAGAGACAGAAAACTAGCAGAATTAAAACTTTGGTCAATCACAACTTCTTTGCTTGACAACCAAAAGGATTGTGAATTTAGCTCCAAATGAAGTAAAACTACAGAGATGTTTAAAATTCCCGGAGTTCCATGATGTCATCTGTTTCAAGACAGAAAGTGATGTCAGGGCACTCTAGAAATCTACAAAAATCTCTATGGTTTTGCCATAGAAATTTTGAAATTCCTAAAGCGTCATGACAGTACTTCCTGTTCTGAAGGCAAGGAGAATCACCAGGCAGTTTCCTGGCATTATTGGGTAATTGACAACCATAGGCCTCTAGATTATAGTATTACTTGCTTGCATTGTTCAAGGTCTCTTGGTGAACCCTTTCCCTGCAGTTTCTAATTTCATGTATTCTGTTGAGAACTAAAGCACAGCAAAATCTTGCAAAAGGCTTTTGATTGCTCTGGTGTGTGGGCCAATTATCCAAATATATAAAGCAATTCCCAATGCTACCATTCTGAGCTGTAGAAAGACAGAAGGATCAACATTTCTGTTTTCCCATCTGTTTAATAAGAATGTATCCATCCTACCATTCCTGCCCTTGTTAGAATTTGTATTGATTGAATGTAATAATTGCATTGTGAAATTTTGATATTTTCTTTCCAGTGCCTCTTGGCATGCTAACAGAAAGGAAGGTTATGCATGTCACAAATAAATCAATGAACACATGAGAGAGTCAGGTCTCAGGCCAAGGCTTGCAATATATGTATTTTATGCAGGCCAAAACTATGTGTTAAAAAATGTAAAGAAATTTTCCCTTTGGGCACTGAGTCCCAGGTTACAGCAAAGGGGCTTTGAGATAAAGGGCAGGTGGCTCGCCAGAGATCCTTGATCTAGGCTTGTGGCTGTCTCTTCTTTTGGGGGAATCAAACAAAATGAACCTTAGTCTTTTTTTTTTACTGGCAAAAAAAAGGAATCTTTTTAAGAGCTTCAAAAGGAGAGCTGTGTTGGCTAGTCATGCCGTCAAAAGCTGCATGGTGCTTATTTAAAAGCTATCCTGAAAAAAAGCAAACATATTTTGTGGAAAGCTAGCCAGTTCTTCCTTAAGGAATAATAAGCCCATTGGGAATTGCACCTGAAACACCCATCTAAAGATGCTAAGTGTTATTCTCTTCCTCCCACTTGTGCAAAAATACTTTCTCCAGAAGCCCAAATATGGAGCCCCTTTGATGAACACCTTGCAGATATATTTCAAACAGATATTCTTCTCAATGTTTATGTTTTTTCAAGCATATAGAATCCCCCTCCTCCGAACAGCAATAAAATGCAGGCTTCATACCTCATATGTGAAGTCTGACTTTGGACTCTGTATGGAGAAATAGGAAGGAGAGGCATGCAAAAGGACAAGAGCAAGAAAGCAGAAAGGAAAGAAAAGAAGAAAAAAGAAAAGAACAAAGGCATCAAAAGATAAACATACATGATCTCAAGAAACCAAATGATAAACTCAGAAAGGTTCTCTCATTTATTTATTACAATTATGAATCTCCAACAATGAGTAACTTCCATTCAAATCAGCTTGTGGAACATTCAGGGCAATATCACTGTTGCTGATCTAAAGGTCATAGGGGAGGGGGGCAACTTCAAAGGAAGACTTCAGCATGAAACTGGTTAATTAGAATTTATTGTGGAAAACTTAATGTGATTGCTCAGACATTATAGGTGTTAATAAATTCACATAAATTACCTTAACATTGAAAATGCATTATAAGTAATACAATATTACTGCCCAAATCCTGTTCTGCACAAGCATTTCCTTTGCTCTGCCATAGGTAGCCAATGATGTTGAATGCTAATATGAAAACACACAGCATAATTTTTGTTGGCAGGCCAATGTGGTTTCTAACGTGCAGTTCCACCTGGATTGATGGGCACCAACAACAGGGAAGTTCTCAATCCCTTGGTGGGCCACCCTACAGAGTTGGTGGTGTTATTGGCCTTAGGGAGACTTGCATTGTGTATCTTGTTTCAAAACTTGCAGACTTTAGTTTTAAATCTCAGCATTAAGAGAGCTCATAAAAATAGTTTATAATCGTTGAGGAAGCCTGGAATGTGTACATATTAGAGGTTCTGACTTTTTAATACAGTATCAGTGGACAGCGGGTGCCAGGCTCTATAAATGGAGACAGGGAACTTTTTATAATCAGCACATCCATTAGATTTAGACAAATGTGATCTCAGTATGCTAACAGATGGGGACTGAGAATATTTTGCATTCCGATGCAACAGGTCACTTCTTCTATCTGCTTTGATTTATGGTTTTAATCTACTTCCTTAGTAGGAGGAAGCACTGAAGTCAGAGTATCTCTATCTTTTACGCTAGGGCATAATTGTTCTCATTATTTACTAGCCAAATGTCCATCAATGTAATGGACAAAATGGGTATGGAGGGCGGGTTTTATGGGAAGGTTGCAGTGGACTTCTATAAACTCTGCTTGCAGAAGCACACTGTCGACATTTGCACCCCTATGCAGGATTCCTTTCAGTCAGGACCGAGCTGCCCATTGCTGGAACTGGAGACCAGAGAGGAATTTTCACTCTCAATGAAACAATATCTTCAAATACAGCATCTTAATTCCCCCCATAAAATGTCACACTTTAATAGGCACCATGTTGGTCTGGAGGAAGAAGCAGCTTGCAGCATTGAACCAGGTTGTATACAGAGTGATGGGGGAGGGAAGCCACTTTTGGGGCCCCTAGGTGGTGAATTTTGTTAGCCCTGTGCTTTCCTCCTTGTTCCCCTTCTACAGGGCTTTAACCCCCTTAATTTAAACTGAGTCTGGCAGCAAAGGAGGGATGCTTGGAATGCTACCAGGAGTTAAATACCTTTGGAAAACACATGTTCAGCTGGCTATGGTCTCCAGTCTTATATTCCTTCCCATGTTTAGGTTGGGTCTGGAAACCCTTGGGTGCTCTTGGAAGCCCCAGTGGCATACCTAGCCTATTTGGTATTTGGAGTAGATAATTCTTTTTTATAATCCCCTCCCCTTTTTCTTTTGCCATCAAGTCACACGACTTATGGTGACCTCAAAGGGTTTCCAAGGCAAGAGACATTTAGAGGTGGTTGTTGCCTACCTCCAGATTGGCTCTGCTTAGCTTCTGAGATCAGGCTAGGCTGGGGCTATCCAAGTCAGGGGCCCTCCTCTATATGACAAAATTATTTTTCAGTAATAATTACAAAATAAAATGAATAATAATCATGGCCAGAAAATAAATTCAGGTGGGTATCCCTGTTGGTCTGAAGCAGAAGAACAAAGTTTGGTCGTAAAGGTGTCACTGGACCCAAACTTTATTTCAATGGCCAGAAAAGAAACACAGACATTAGGGTTGCCAGTCCCCAGGACCCGGTACAGGTTCCCCCACTTTTCAGGGCTTCAGTCCACCAGTGGCCAGCTGTGACACTCTGGTTTGAGGGCAAAACTCTATGGTAAATTTGGCCTAAAGCCATGGAGTTTTGTCCTTAAACCAGAGTATCGCCACGCAACGCTGCCAATGCGATGACATCGCTCTTGGGTGACATCATCACATCAGCAACATCCCAAAATGCCCCCCAAATCACCCCACTGGCACAGCAAGGGAACCTGGGAATCCTAGCAGACAGTGACAAAAATTCATTCCCAAAATGCCCCCCAAATCACCCCACTACCACGGCAAGGGAACCTGGCAATCCTAGCAGACAGTGAAAAAAATATTTTGTTTAACTTTGTATATATAATCATGCCAGTAAAAAAAAATCAAATTCCAACACTTTATTCCATAATAACTACATGACAACATAAGAGAAGCCATTTTGAATCAGGCCAATGGCCCATTCAGTGTCACACGGTGGCCAAAAACCAGGTGCCATTCAGGTGGTCTACCAGTGGGGCCAGAACTCCAGAAGCCCTCCCAATGTTGCACCCCCCCAAGCACCAAGAATACTGAGCATCTCTGCCCCAGACATAGTGTTCCATCTACAGCCACTAATGTACCTCTGTTTCATATGTTTATCCAATCCCCACTTGAAGCTGTCTGTGCTTGTAGCTACCACCACTTCCTGTGGCAGGGAATTCCACATGCTAATTACTGTTTGGCTGAAGAAGTACTTCCTTTTATCTGTTCTAAACCTACTGCTCATTAATTTCATTGAGTGCCCATGAGACGAGTTCTTGCATTGTGAGAAAGGGAGAAAAGTACTTCTTTCTCTACCTTCTCTATACCACGAATAATTTTATAAACCTCTAGCATGTCACCCCTCAGTTATCGTTTCTCCAAACTAAAGAGCCCTAACCTCTTTGACCTTTCATCATAGGGAAAGTGTTCCATCCCCTTAATCATTTTAGTTGCCCTTTTCTGCACTTTTTCCAATACTTTAATATCTTTTTTCATCACGAGAGCCAGCATGGTGTACTGCTTAAATTGTTGGACTAAATCTGAGAAACCCAGGTTCAAATCCCCACTCGTGTCATGGAAGCTTGCTAGGTGACCTTGGGCCAGTCACGTTACTCTCATCCTAGCCCTGACCTGGATAGCCTCAGGATAGGCTGATCTCATGGGCTGCCAGCAACTAAGCAGGGCCGACGTGGAGGAAGGCAATGGCAGACCACCTCCAAAAGCCTTTGCCTTGAAAACCCTATAGGGTCACCATAAATCAGCTGTGACTTGAAGGCCTCCCTAGAAACCATGCTAGATAATCTGTTGTTGGGGACCTCCAAAAGTTGGAGCACACCCAGGTCAGCCATAACTTGTAGTTTTGAGCATAGAAATGAATTGCTCTTAAAAGTGCTGAATTGACACCAGACTGGTATTTGAGTCTCAAAATGCAAAAGTCCAATACTTTGTTCATTGAGTTGTGCTGGCTCAGTCACAGTTCAATGCTGTAGGTGGCCTGTTTTCCTTTCTGTAATGACAATGTGGTTCAGTCTGCATGTAGCTCCAGGCAGATGTGTTTGAAATTAATTGGGCACTTCTTCTTAATCGGAAAGTGATGTGAATTGCAATTTTAATTCCAATAAACTGTGCAAATGAATTAATACCACTTGACCTTTCTATAATATTCCAGGAAGATTTATGGCTTTTCATTTCTTGAACATTGATCACTGAATACTATTGCAATCAATTCAGGGAATTTATGTGCTTAAAATATTGCTTTCAAGGCCTGATGCATTCCATATTTGTTTATTTTTTTTCATGGATTGTGGCCATGCTGTGACATATAGACATATTTACTAAGCAATAATAAAGTTGTTTTTCTGTACCTGAAAGCAGACAAAAGGCTCTGGATTTAGCCAACAGGTATTATTTAAACATTTATATTGTATCATGTTATATCAGCATATTATTTATAAATTATTTTGGATTTTTATACATCCTGTACTAGAAGATACAGGGTGGATAATATGATGGAAGCGGCATAAACTTTTAACTCTTCCCATTCACTCTACCCATCCCTGTATAAAAAGTGTGCTTTAGCCTCTGGTTTCACATTACAAAATCCAAGCATAGATTTGGGGCTTATACAGCAGGAACCTGAAATAGTCTTTTCTACCAGTACCCCCAGATTAGGACACAAGACACCAATAAATCTAGGCTCAGAGGGTAGCCACATTGGCCGGCAGGAGGACAGCTAGATTTAAGTTCAGTAGTACCTTAGAGGCTAACAAGAATGTGGGGGTATACAAGAGTTCAGCCTCATCCACACATGCAATTCCAGCAACCAAGGGTTTAGTTGATGCTGCTCAGCCAGTGCTGGGGTTGCCAGGCAGCCTCCAAGTCTGCATCTATTTTATGCACTTTTTTGTTTTAAATTTCTATAATTTAGAAGAGTAATTGTAAGGAGGTGGTCTGTTATTACCTCAATTCTTGGAAGTGACCTTGGGGAGGTGATCGCCTTCTAGCTGAAAGTGAGAGGGCCCAGTGAATGAAGAAATAGCAATGAGTTGGGAATGAGTTGGGAGGAAGGCAGAAAACAAGCTGTGAATTGACTGAAGAGAAGTGTGTGTGTGTGTGGGGGGGTTCTACTGCCTTGCCGAACTGCCTCTTCCCCCTCTTCTGTTCCACTTCCATATTTGTAAATTAAGGAACTATTATCAAGACACCATAAGTAGGAACAGACAAGGAGATCCTTTGTCATTCCTTTTTGGTTCCAATGTTATCACAGGGAACCAGTCCATTCAAAAATTGCTGGTCTAAATGATTTGTTTGTTTCTTTGATACACATTGTACAGTTTTTATGATACAATTTATATGATTCTTTTTGTACAAAGAACACATGTCATACATATGTATAAAGTTTGTAGAATGCCAATGTTCAAAATGCACAAATAATGTGGAGAAGCAAATGCATTTTATGGGGAAAATGCATTGCAAGGAAGTAGTAAATGGCACAAAGACTCATTGGTTCCATTCACTGGAGGGAGAAGCAAAATGAAAATGGTAATGTTCCAATGGAACCAGCAACTCTATGAAATTCAATAGCATCCCCAAGTCTCCAATGTGTCTCATCCAAAGAAAACCAAACCCTGTAGCATTGCCTCTGGAACGTCCCATGATATAGGGAACTGGGGAGCATGTAACAGCATACATTACAGCAGGGCTATTTTTGGGCAGGAACACACAGGAACGGAGTTCTGGCTGGCTCCCAAGTTGGCCACGCCCAACAGGAACTCATTAGCATAATAGGCCACACCCAACAGCAGAAACTCATTAGGATTGGCTACAATTAGGGGTGTGTGGCCTAACATGCAAAAAGCCCTGGGTTTTGACAACAAACAAGGTAAAGAGAATAAGAAGCAATAGGTGGGTGTGGCTGGATGACCACACTTCTGGTAACATGGGGGTGTGGCCTAATATGCAAATGAGCTGTGCTGCTAGGGTGTGTCCTAATATGCTAATGAGTTCCTGCTGTTGGGTATGGCCTATTATGCTGATGAGTTCCTGCTGGGCTTTTTCTACAAAAAGAGCCCTGCATTACAGGGGATGGGGGAAAAGTGATACAAGCCCTGCTCACAAGATACAGTGAACATACATAAAATCTGTGTACAGCATACACTGGATTTTTCTTATATGTGCATTGATTAATTCTCATTTTACATTCAACTCACCTCCAGCTGAATGTGTGATTCAAACCCCACATTTATCCAGGTAGCAGTCCCCAGTTTCATCTGTAAAGTGAATGCATGCTGGCTCTTGCTCACAAACAGATGTACACACGTAACATGCAGCACGTAACATGCGAACAGAGCTACAGAGATGCTTGTCAAGTGGAGTGTGTTGAGTGGGACATGTAGCTGCATCTCCTTTACTTTGCTCTACAATCGTAGTATGCTATTGCCCTAATAGTATCTCCCCTGCCTTCTGTTTTTATTAGGCATTACGATACAGATAACAGTTTCAGATACCTTCTGGCTTGCCATCTATATTCCTGGGTAAGAAGAGATTGTGCAACTGTGGCCACAAGAGAAGCTCAAGTTATTTGATGAATCATCTAAGGATAAGTTTAGTAGGCTCAAAACCAAATTGTTCCTTCTGACGTTTCTGTTTCTAAACTGAGGAGAGTAACAGCTGGCCATTTGCTGACACAGTAGCATTTTTCCTAAGTAAATAATCAAAACTTTCTTGGCTTGAGATTTGTATCCCTTTCTCTCTTTTCTTTTTAAAGATAAGGTTAAAAGTGCACTGCTGGTGTCTACATCTTTGTAATAGACAGTGCTGCATCTTTGCTTATTCATCATTTCTAGTTTAGCTGAGCAAAGATCCAGACACCGCGAGGTCTGCTTGCAGTGTTGAGCCACCAGGGCCCTGGGGAGGCAGTACCAATGCTCCAGGGCAAGAGAGAGAGATGCTACTCTGAATCGATGCATTAATTAAACGTGTGAATGAAATTAGATTCAATAACCTCTGCATCCACTGCATTTTCTGCAAGGCTGGTATTCCTAAACAGGGATATTCTACTGTGGTGGTGATAAGGCCCGGAGAATACAAAATGCTTCTTACCATTTTGCCAGAAGGGGGACCCTCTAAGAATGATCTACATTCTCTGACTATTGCTGCACCTGCACAGATTGCTATGGCTTGTTGCTGGGCCAGACTGACTTGTAAAGTTGCTAATTCCAGCTTGGGGAATTCCTGGAGATTCTGGGGTGGTACCTGCAGAAGATGGAGTTTGGAGAGGGGGGGAGCTCAGTAGGAATGTGATGTGATTGAGTAACACTCAAGACCTGGTGAGAGATGTAAAAGTGATTGCACCGCTTGGGAACAGTGATCATAATGTTGTTGAGTTCAACATTTATATAAATAGGAAATTGGCCAAAAAGACTGACACAACCACTTCTAACTATAAAAGGGGTAACTTCTCTGATATGAGGGGACATGTGGGGAGGAAACAGAAAGGAAAAGTAGAAAGGGTCAAAACCATTGGGGAAGCTTGGAAACTATTTAAAACTACGATCCTAGAAGCTCAAAAAAAAAATATTCCGCAGGTTAGG
>NW_015165893.1:86191-86315 GCF_001447785.1 Gekko japonicus
ATGGGTTCTGTAAGGGAAGATCTTGTCTCACTAACCTGTTCGTGTTCTTTGAGGGGGTGAACAAGCATGTGGACAAGGGGGATCCATTAGATATTGTTTACCTTGACTTCCAGAAAGCTTTTGA
>NW_015165893.1:86826-116611 GCF_001447785.1 Gekko japonicus
AAAATGTTGAGACAGTGTGTGACTGCAATAAAAAAGGCCAATGCTATGCTGGGGATTATTAGGAAGGGTATTGAAAACAGATCAGCCAATATCATAATGCCCCTATATAAATCAATGGTGCGACCTCATTTGGAATACTGTGTGCAGTTTGGTCACCACACCTTAAAAAGGATATTATAGCTTTGGAAAAAGTGCAGAAAAGGGCAACTCGAATGATAAAAGGGTTGGAACATTTTCCCTATGAGGAAAGGTTAAAGCACTTAGGGCTCTTTAGCTTGGAGAAACGACAACTGAGGGGTGACATGATCAAGGTTTATAAAGGGAATTAGATAAGCATATGGAGCAGAGGTCCTCTTCACCACAAGCAGTGTTCCCTCTAAGCTGAGTTAGTGTGAGCTAGCTCACAGTTTTTTAGCCTCCAGCTCACATGTTTTTGTCTTAGCTCAGGAAGGATGGGTCCAGAGCCAACTAATTTATGCAGTAGCCAAATTGTTTGCTTACAGCTTTAATGCCAGGAGCTCACAAAGTAGAATTTTTGCTCAGAAAATTCCACAGCTTAGAGGGAACATTGGCCACAAGGTCTAGATAGGGACTCTGGGGCAAGGGATGCTCTGTCTTCTTGGTGCTTGGGGTGGGGGGGTCAACAGTGGGAGGGCTTCTAACGTCCTGGCCCCACTGGTGGACCTCCTGATGGCACCTGGTATTTCTGGCCACTGTGTGACACAGAGTGTTGGACTGGATGGGCCTTTGGCCTGATCTGACATTGGCATCTCTTATGTTCTTATGTCATAGAGTGTGTCTTTCAAAGTTGCAATTTCCTCCATGTAGTCTGGATACAAGTTCTGGGACAAATCCAGGCTCCACCAGCATGGCACAGGCAGTTGAGAGCGGCATGAGAGGGCATGGGCAGTTGAGAGGGGTGTGTGAAATGAAGAAGAGTGCTTGAGATCATTGTTTTTATTAACAGAGGCTCTCCTTTTTGTTGGGGACCGTACAGAGAGACCTGAACAGCTGCCATCCCCAATGCAGCAGCTGTAAATCCAGGAAACATTGATCTCCTATGGCACCTGTCTGGACTAGCTTTGCCCACTAATGCCAAGACCAACACTGAACCCTCTCATGTAAGGGAACCCCTGCAGCTTCCAGCCCAGCACCTGCATGGGCATTAAAGCCCACCACAGACAGCCCCAAAAGTGTCAGAGTGCCCTGTACTCCCCAGAGTAATGGAAATTTGGGTTGACAGGCAGAAATGGTTGAGATGTCTAAGTACAGATTTAAGAATATGAAATATAAGACTCTGCCTGGTAGTCACAGCCTTTGCAGCTTGGCCACCCCTCCTCATATTCTCAGATGTTCTCAAGCTGGGCTGGGAGACACTTTGTTCCTGTTCAAGGATATGGTCTCCTTGCCTTGTGATTAAGAGCCCCCATTGATAACTTCTTCCCCAGAGGCCCACAACTATTTGGAACTGGCTCTAGATCACTAAGGTTCAGGTTGGGAAAGGAAATTTTAGGTCAGAGCCATGTTGATCCTGCTTTTCCCAGACAATGGCTCATCTTTCTGCAATGCATGGCTTGACTGCATTCCACAAGTCTCCAGTGAGACCCACAGAACAAAACTGATAACACATTATATAGCCACTTTGCTAAGCTACTCAATGAGTGTAGTCAGTGCCTGGAAAATGTATCGTGAATTAGGGAAAGCAAACGATGAGCCCTAAAACCCTCAGCCAGAGGAAGGGAATGCCTGGAATTTAAGTCTTCTCCCCTTGGGCTTGTAGCACTGCTATGAGAAAGAAGAGTCAGAGATTGCCTTCTTCTGCCTTTTATCTGTTACTTCCCTGCCACACCTGTTTCCTGCCTTGTTTGACTGGCTCATGAGCAGACCTTTACTTCCCTCCAGCATTTTACTCACAAGTTGGCTTTTGTTCATGAGGAGGACTTTTCAGCCTTGCTGCTCCCCACTTTGACTTGGCATGGCAGTGTCTGCACTTAACGTGAATCTCAAAGAAGGAAGGTAGGATACAATGAATACTAATATTTGCCTCATAAAGTAAATCTATGGAGTGTACCAGCTCTCAGGAACATGACATTCTGGAACATATGAATTGATCTGTATGTAGTGATGCCAACTCCAGGCTGGGGAATTCCTGGGGATTTGGGAGTGCAGCTTGTAGAGGGCAGGGTCTAGGGAGGTGAAGGACTTCAGTGAGGTATAATGCCATACAGTCTACCTTCCAAAGCAGCCATTTCCTCCAGGGCAACTGATCTTTGTTGTCTGGAAATCAGTGGTAGTTCTGGGAGATCTATAGGTTGGCAACCCTGTTTGTATGGGAGGTTGATGGTGCTGTCATCCAGCAAGTCATGATATACAAGTTCCCTTTTCAAATTCACATAACGGAAAATTTAAGAATGCACACAGACATATGCTTTTTGATGTAAGTCATAATGTACAGAGTCTCATGAGATGCTCAAAGGAAGATGAAATGAAAAATTTGCATGTACACTTTGCAATAGCATTGGTAGCACCACAGACTATAGTTTGAGTGCAGGCATATTCTTTGCTTCGAAAGTCTAGGTCACACTTTCCATATTACAAGTTTAGGTATATACCTAAGCCATTGGAAATGTACACCTAACAATGTGAAGCATGAGTTTAAGAAACAAGCCAGCATTGTGTAGCGATTGAGTGCAGACTAGGATCTGGGAGACTTGGGTTCGAATCCCCATTTTGCCATGGAAGCTTGCTGGATGACCTTGGGCTTCACTGTCTCTCGGCCTAACCTACATCTCACAATTGTTATTGTGAGAATAAAACAGAGGAAGGAAGAACCATGCTGCAAGCTTATACAGATACATTCATAATGGAGTAAAGACTGGCTCCACATGCTTGCAGAGCATTTACGTAAACCCAGATTAGCCTCTGCATAATGCATAATATGGTGCTGGAGAAGACTCTTGAGAGTCCCCTGGACTGCAAGGAGATCAAATCAGTCAATCCTAAAGTAAACCAACCCTGACTGTTCCCTGGAAGACCAGAAACTGAAGCTGAAATACTTTGGCCACCAAATGAGAAGGGAGCACTCACTGGAGAAGACTCAGATGTTGGGAATGATTGAAGGTAAAAGAAGGATGAGACGGTTAGACAGTGTCATAGACAGGGCTATTTTTGGGCAGGAACACACAGGAATGGAGTTCTGGCTGGCTCCTGAGTTGGCCACACACAGCAGGAACTCATTAGCATAATAGGCCACACCCAACAGCAGAAACTCATTAGAATTGGCTATATTAGTGTGGCCTACCATGCAAAGGAGTTCCTGCTACAAAAAAAGGCCCTGGGTTTTGACAACAAACAAGGTAAACAGAATAAGAAGCAAAAGGTGGGTGTGGCTGGATGACCACACTTCTGGCAACAGGGGGCTGCGGCCTAATATGCTAATGAGCTGTGATGTCAGGGTGTGACCTATTATGCTAATGAATTCCTGCAACTGCTGGGCTTTTTCTACAAAAAAAGCCCTGGTCATAGATGCAATGGACATGAAATTGAGCAAACTCTGGAGGATGGCAGAAGACAGGAGGGCTTGGTGTGATGTGGTCCATGGGGTTGTAAAGAGTCAGACTGTGTGACTGAACAACAACAACAAATGCATAATACATGGCTTGCCACTGACATGGGCTTTACCTCACTTTACCCGTAGCTTTGTCTCTTCTCGATTAGCCTGCAACCATATAGATGGGCCAAAATTACACATCTGATAAACTGTCTCAAGAAGACAGAAGATAATTAGCAGAGCTGGCGGAATCATGGAGAAAAGAATTCATTAAACATCTTATTGGGAACTGGGGGTGGAGACTCTATCACCTGCCTTATTTGTGGTGAGAATAATTGAAGCACTCTGCTAATTAGTAGTTAATGATCTCACCTAGGACTTGAAGATGTAAAGTGCCTCAGAAGTGTTAAGTGTTCACAGTAGTGTGGTTACACCCTCTTACCACATTGCTGCATTGTATTTGCATAATTGCTGGAAAGTATATCACTGTAACATGTAGCTTGTGAGCACTGCAGGGCCTCTGGGACATAACTTTATGATTTATGGACATCAGTTGTAGATTGTGACCTGCCAGTTTGTGGGAAATCACTGTGGCTTTAGTCCCGTGGTGCCTTTCCAATGGTGCAGCAAAAGGTCCTCCAAAAGAGTAGATTATCCAGCTGCCTGGGGGGAGTGGATTTTTGCCAATCTGTGGCTCCTGCTATAGTCTCCCAGTTTACCCTCACCCTCACATGGACACACTGGCCCTTAGGTCTGGTGATCTAGAGGAACAGTTGTTGGGACTATGTTAGTATACATGCATTTTACTTTTATTTTTCATTGGTTTTTATGATGTGTTTTAGGATGATCTGCCTTTAATTGTTGGCTGTCTTGGTGGCCCTGATTAGGCAGAAAAGCAGGATATAAAATTTCTCTCTATATATAATAATTCTGTTTTAGTCATGGACTCTCCTGAACATTCTACACGTTCCCAAATCAGTTGGCTCCCTGATCTGTCACTCAGAAGCTGTCCCTATCCACTGGCTGCGTTGCCTGTGTCTCGCCTCCAATATTCTAAAAAGTTTGCTTTTCCTCTCCCCCAATAGCCAGTCAGAACACAGAGGTCATTTGCATATGCAGCCTGATTGGCCTTTGCCTCTAACATTCTAAACAGTTTGCTGTTGCTGTTGGGAGTCACTGAATGTGTCCTGTGGTAAAATACATATCCCAATCTTCCCTTAAATGGTCACTGGAACTGCCTAAATACATATCCCAATTTTCCCTTACATGGTCACTGGAGTTGCCAAAATACATATTCCAATCGTCCCTTAAATGGACACTGGAGTTGCCAATCTCACTGTGGGGCCTGGAGTTCTCCCAGAAACCACCATGTTCCCCAGCCACAGCACATCATTTCCCCCCACAGAAAATTTCCCAGCTATTACAATGGCTGCTTTGGGCAGTGGACCCTATGGCATTATACCCTGCTGAAGTCCCTCCGCACCCCAAACCCTGCCTTCCCCAGGCTCTACCCCTCAAATCTACAGGTCTGGCCTTCCCCTTAGTATTGCCAGCCTCCAGGCAGCACCTGGAGATCTCTAAAATCAGTTCTCCTGGAGAAAATGGCTGCTTTGGGCAATGGACTCTATGGCATTATACCCTGCTGAGGTCCCTCCGCACCCCAACCCCTGCCCTCCCCAGGCTCTACCCCTCAAATCTACAGGTCTGGCCTTCCCCTTAGTATTGCCAGCCTCCAGGCAGCACCTGGAGATCTCTAAAATCAGTTCTCCTGGAGAAAATGGCTGCTTTGGGCAATGGACTCTATGGCATTATACCCTGTTGAGGTCCCTCTGCACCCCAACCCCTGCCCTCCCCAGTAGGGTTCCCAAATCCCCCCAGGGGGCGGATTTCCCCCCGCTTTTGAGGCCCAATTTCTGCCCTCACAGAATCGGGCCTGGGGAAACCCCACCCCTGCGCGCGCGCCACCCGGATGTGATGTACAGACACCAGGCACGCTGGGGGCGGGGGCACAGCCATTTGAGCGCACACCCTCCAGACGCCGGGCAGGAGCCCCCCACCACCAGGTAAGATTCAAATCTACAAGTATTTCCCAACCCAGAGTTGGCAACCCTGTAACTGGCTATGGAACCGCTTTCCAGATCCTTGGAACCCAGAAGACATGGCATAGGAGGAGGTGCTTTTCTCCCTTAGCTGCCACTGCATAACCCCAAATCAACATAAGTCAGGGATGGAGGGAACCATACCTGTTACCAATGTTCCCTCTAAGCCGTGGTATCTTGTGAGCAAGAATTCTACTTTGTGAGCTATTTTCCCTTTCCCTCTGCTGCCCCACCAGCCACAGTCGGGACACTCACCTGGAGCTTCCTTCTAGAGCTCGTTGTATTTCTTCTCACAACAGGCCTTACTTCTAGTAAATAAATAAAGATAGGAAACATGGAAGGCTGCATTGAGGGGAGGGGGAGTGTGGAAGTTGCCTGCCTTTAGTGCAAATCTGCATAGGATCCAAACCAGCATTTCTGCAATCCCAGATGGGCAGCAAAGCCTAGAGATTTATCAACCCCAGGGTGGGCCACCATACATTACTGGAGGGCTTGATAGGTCAACGTGGCTGTCAAGTTGAGAAAATTTAAGAAGTGCTGACACAGACATACTTAATGAGGGATAATTAATAACTTAGGAGTGTTGTGTATTGAATATCCATGATTCTCAAATGTGGATCAGGACAGATGAGTAAATTCCAGGGCTGACTCGTACACTCTTTTTAGGTGAATAAAACAGGAGACCAGTGCTACCTTCAAGACTAACATTTTTTCCTCACTGGAATAAACTTACAATGGCATAATTTTTGTTAATGTCTAAGGGCTACCAATCTTGTACTCTTTTTAAAGAATCACTGCAAGATGGACAGATTCCCCTAAAGAAGCCTGTTGGCGAAACATGTAGGGAATTTGGGCTATTTTAACTGTAATAAAATGTAGCTTTATTTTGCACCATTAGCCTTGACCTTATTTTTTATCTCTCACCTTAAAAGCAATTTCTGTGGGTCTAATTGGCTTTGGAGCATAGCATAGTGGGAGGAGGGGCTTCAGCCTTCCTTTCCTTACACCCCACACTACTTTCAACAGAAAACAAAAACTAACTGGGGGGGGGGGCTATTTTGCTGCCAGTTCTATGTGTTTCTGCGTGTCCAAAGAGGTGTGTGTGTGGGAGAGAAGGAACAGCAAAGCCCTTCTGGCTGCCACATCTTGTTCCAGAGCCGCTCCCCTTCTCCCCACACTATTTTTGAGGTGAATCCTGGGTCAGACATGAAGTGCCAGTCAGGTTGGGAGAGCCCAACCCGACTCATATTTCATGTATAACATAATGCGACCTTAAGGTGCCACTGGCTGCTACAGACTAACAGGTTAAGCCTTCTGGAATTATCTTTTTTTTCAGTTAGATGCGAGTCCAGTAGCACCCCAGAGACCAACAAGAGCTTCAGGGTATAAGCTTTCAAGAGTTGAAGCTCCTGGAGACATCTGATGAAAGCAGCTTCGACGCTTGACAGCTTTTATGCAGAAACTCTTGTTGGTCTCTAAGGTGCCACTGGACTCAAATCTCTCTCTTCTCCTGCAAACCAACATGGCCACCCTCTGAAACAATCTTTTTTAGGTGTACATCTTTCTGACCAGTGCCTGAATGGGAGAACTCCCCCCACCCCATGCATGGTGCCTTGAGTTCCATGTAGGGTTGACAACTCTGGCTTGCAGTGCCTGCCGAGGGTAGTTTCAGGAGGGGGAGGATTTCAGCAGGGATGCTGAATATCAGTTGTATTTAGGAGTGTGCATTCAGTAAAGCCAAACCGGAAAAAAAAAACTTTTTGGCATTTTTCGGGTATTCGGCATGAATACTGAATGCTGAAAACCCCCCAAAAGTTCAGGTTTTTTGGCTTTACCGAAAACGGGCTCTTTCCCGCTTTCTGCTCTGCTTTCCGGGAGGGAAGGGGAAAGGGGAACCTTGCATACAGACAATCACTGCAATGCATTAGCAAATGTCATTGCAACTTGTAACTTTTTGCAAGGCTGTTGTTGCTGCTGGCTTCATTTGTTGAAACCCAACTACTAGCTTGCTCCTTTCCCAGGAAAGAAGCACTGGCCAATAGGATCTGGCATCCTGCTCTCTGGTCAATCTCAGAAGTTTATTCTTTTTTGAAATCCTTCTGTCTATGATCAGAGAGCATAAAAGCAGGGGTCTCTGGCTGACTGACTCAATTCCTGTTCCGTCTGCTGAGAGAGAGCCTGGGTTGGAGACTGCGTGGCTGGCTTCTACTTCAGCCACTGCTCTGAGCTGGCTTTCCTGCTGCTGCTGACTTGGGCTACTTCAGATCAAGACAACAGAAGAAGACTGAAGAGAAGATAACATCACTGGATTGACTTATATTATGGCCACTTTTAAAAACTTTTCTTATTTTATTGTGGGTTTGGGGCCCGGGGTTGGTGTGGTGGTGGTGGTGGGCAGTGTTCCCTCTAAGCTGAGTTAGTGTGAGCCAGCTCACAGTTTTTAAGCCTCCGACTCACACATTTTTATCTTAGCTCAGGAAGGATGGCTCCAGAGTTATGCAGTAGCCAAATCGCTCGCTCACAATTTTAATGCCAGTAGCTCACAGAGTAGAATTTTTGCTCACGAGACTCCACAGCTTAGAGGGAACATTGGTGGTGGTGGATAGCCTTTTAGGGCCTCTCAGGCCTCTTCCTGTTTTTTTTTTTGGGGGGGCGGGAGAGTTCTTCTAGTTTGTGGTTTTGTTGTCATCCTGTTGTTTTTGCAGTTTAAATACATATATTTACTGTGCTTGATATTTTATTTCTTGGCTTTTGGGGGGGGGTTACTGACTAGGCCTTCTGTCTGGGGCCTAGGCAGGCTCTCTTGGACCTCTTTTTCTGGTTATTTCTGGTTTGTGTTTTTGTGCCTGCTGCAGGTTAAATTTTTCTTCTTATGTGATTTGTATTTCTGGGATTGTTGATTTGTAGTTGTAGTTATACTGCAGAGATTCTCTGATTTGACCTGAGTCCTATTGTGTTTGGGCACTTACTGCCACAGTAGCACTGGTTCTGGGGGGCACACTGCACTGGTTCTGCTGCTGGCCTAGCAAACATGCCTCCTCACACCACCACACCTCACTTACTTTCTTGCAGAGAGATTCTCATGAAGGCACTACTGCTTGCCTTTTCCCCATCCCCATAGGAAATGGAGGATTGGGGACACCCTCTTTGGATGCCCCTAGAATTGAACCCCCTGGTCCAATCTTTTTCAAATGGGGGGGTCTTTTGGGCAGAGGCTCCAGCAGCTACATTACAAATCTGGTGCTTCAACCACAACCCCCTCCCCAGCCCCCTGAATACTTGTTAGACTTTTTTGCTTTTTTCCCGGTTACCAATAGAATACCGCCATTCAGGAATCCAATTTTTTTTTGGCTTTATTATACCCAAATCCGAAAAAAAACCATTTTTTCCCCTGCACACCCCTAGTTGTATTTCCAGGAGAACTCCAGGAATCACCTCGAGGTTGGTAATACTACTTGCAAGATGGACGAAAGGTGGAATATACATGAATAAAATATGGAACTTGTAATTCTCATCCTTCTCTGGCAACTTGAGCTGTATAGATTTAGAAAGCCAAGAAGACCAACTGTGCAACTGTTCACATCCTGGATGAGCCCTTTTGGGAGTCTGTATGGACATCATACGCCTCAAAAACAAAATCTATTAATGTGCAACAGCAGAACTATAAAATTTTGACAAGGTGGTACCTTACACCCTTGAAACTATACAAAATAAATCCCTCATATTCTCCTTTATGTTGGAAAAATTGTGGGAAAATTGGAACTTACCTGCATTGTTGGTGGGAGTGTCCTGTGGTACAAATATTTTGGCAAAAGGTATTGAAGGAAACTGAAGCATTGACAGGATATAAAGTTCCTATGAAGCCTGAGATTATAATTCTAAACTGTTGGAAAGACGTTCAGATACCTCAGTTCGTCAAAGAACTGCTTACATTACTAATGTCAGCAGCTAAATCAACTCTAGCCCAACATTGGAAAGAAATATGCCCCTTAATCTTGAATTCTTGGTTTTCCAACACATGGAACCATCTCTTGATGGATAAAATATTGGACAAATTATCCTGTTATGACTCTTCAAAGCAAATCAATACCTTTTATGGTAGATGGCACCCAATTTTGGAGCATTTAGAATATATTTTGGGACAAATATCAGCTTCTCAACAATCTCAATATTATTCTTTTATTCGTAGGGATTGGGTGTTATAACAATAAGATAACCAGTGCTGTTGTTGGGCCATAAATGCCTTAAATGTTTTAAATAAAGGTTCAAATACTTGTCTTTTATAACTCATAAAAAATTATCTTTTTACTAGAACATGAAATATGACACTTGGATCTGAAAGTTAAAGTTTACGTTTATTTTATAAATATGTTATTTATATTGTTAAAATTGTTACCATAAAAGTTTGTAAAATTTGTTTATTTTGCAATTGTTAATTTTTGTTATTGAAAATAATAAAATATTTTTTTAAAAAAGACAGGACAATGTAGAATCAAGTCATCCATTTTGGGAGAGGATTGAAAACTCAGGTTTGAAAGCCAATAGATACTATAAAGAACCATTCAACATACTTTTGTAGTCCTTGGTGGAAGCCCTACTTGGAACCTAGCCTCCGACTTCTTGATTCTCATGGATTTCATGTCACTGATCTGCACGGCAGAACAAGCTACATAGCTACTAAGGGACACATTACCAATTTATACCTATTCCACTAAAAAGAAACACGAATAAAGGTCAATAAAATCTAGTCCTGAAAAGAACAAGGTTTGTATGGTAGAACAAGGGCACCGACACAAAATGGCTTTGAGTGTTCCATCTTGGGTAGGGGGGGAAATACATCTTTATTTTTAACTGGAGAGCTTTATCCCCTCTCTAAGCTCTTTGGAGCAATTGAAAAGCAATGATGTGCAGGCGCTTCCAGGCGACCTGCAGTTGCTATGGGTATTGTGTTACATCTAGCAGCCTGTATCCAGTTTAAGAAAGGAGGGGGAAGGAAAGCCCTCTGTTGCACTAGTTTTGGTAGCTACAAGAGCTATGGAGGCCTATGACTCGGTACAGGGTATCATGGAAGTGAATGACTAAACAATCTGTCATATCAGGAACAATGAAAGGAAAACCAATTTTCACTTACAACAGTACACTTTCTGCAAATGATGACTACTGTAACCTAGGCTAGGATTGCATGCAATTTTATTGTGCAGCACTTTGTAGATTTTTGTTTTTTTTCACCCAACCATAGTTATGATTGGTGTCTTTTACAGATGCCTGAGTCTAGGTTCTGTACAGTCAGGGATTCTGAGGCATAAACCAGAAACCCTGAGGCCTTAGGCTGTGACTGTGGAGAAATGAGTTCTCTAACAAGGAAAACAAATACTGCTTGCTATAATTCCAGAGTGTATGTTATTGTTGTCTGCATTTTGTGTATGCTTAGAGGTTTTGTAAGGGGATAGCAGGAGAGTTCAAATGCATTTTTGGTTGTTGAGGCAAGTGATTGTTGCTAATGGGAGGTTAAAAGGTCACTAAGAAGAGCTTTCAAGCTCAGAATAGGTTTTCGATTAAGGCACAACTAGATGCGACCGGTCCCCTGGTTTGACCTGGGGATGTCACTGTCTTTTTAAAAGCCTAACAAGATGATTTAAAAATCCTGCTAGGGCCTGATACTGATTGGGCCCATAGCACAGTGGGATGAAATACTTTTCCCTCCTGGTGCCTTTTCAAGTGCCCAAACAACAGAGAGGGGCATTTCAGTGCTTAGAAAGGCATGGAGGGATCAAGAGTACCTCATCCAATTGTGTTGTGACATTTTTAAACTACCTCATTAGGCTTTAAAATGGAGGTAGCATTTCCTGGTAAGATCCAGGGACCCCATCACATTTAAGTTTTGCCATTCAAAGGGATGCTTTGTGGAGGCTCATAAAGTCTTGAATCCCAGAACCAATCAGAACAAGGCTTGACCAAGTGTCAGGAGCTCATTGGACAGAACCTTCTTAAGAGGGTATATAAGGAACAATTTAAAAAAGAAGCTGCAAGGCCATTAGAAGGAGAGGCAGCAGAGACGCAACTGGAAGCCAGTTGGAAGTGGAAGACCTTTATGAAGCGGAAGTGAAGAAACCTACCAGCTGAGGCCTTCCACAAGCCGAATGAGTGAGAGACTGAAGGCAAGGAGGATTCACCATCAGAAAGAAGACAGTGGGGGGGGGGCTAGCCCAGGAAGAAATTAGAAGGTCTGTGTCTGCATCTATCTGAAGAGATGGAAAGAATACCTTAGCCAAGCCAGGGGGAAGACTGTGAAGCAGTCTGAGGTAGTCCTCTACCAGATCAACAGGACACTGCCAGGCCAAACAGGACATCATCTATCAATAAGCTGATGAAGTAATGGCTGGGGTGGAGCAGAAGGGAAATCTATCTCTTTTATTTTAATAGGAAGAGTGACTATTAGAGCCTCATTATGATAACAGTGCTTTACTGATGATTAAAAGTTGTTTACCCTCCCCCCAATTTAAGACTTTTAAGTTATCGTCCCCCCCCCATGGACCTGACTGACAAACTGGTGAGGCTTGCAAAGCTTTGGGGTCTTATCAGGTTTTCACAGAATCCGGCCCCGCACGAGACAGCCAAGCGTGCCTCGTGGGGGCCGCGTTTGCCTCCTCGTGAGGAGGAGTAGCAGACAGGCTGCGGTGGAGCTTCTGCTCCAGCAGGGGGAGTGGAGCCTGGCAGCCTTAATAGGCTTGCTCCGCTCTCCCCCCCAGCCAGTTGCTCGCCTCGTGCTCGGCCCATCCACCCGCCCTGTTTGTAGTGTGAGCATAGGCTGGTTGCCCCCTTTTATGGGGAACCGGGTAGGAATTTTTGGTTCCATTCTCGTATTGGCCACTGAGATGGAGTCTTTTTCGCCTACCCTGCACTGCGGTCAGTGGATTGAGGAATTGGTCTGGGATGGTGCCTAGGGATTAGTTCGTCACTTTGTTAGGGCAGAATTAGGTTAAAAAATACGGTTCAGCGGCCGCAAGCACCACTTAATAACCCCGGGAGGGGGTAAAGGGGTCTGCTCGACCAGCCTTGTAGCTGTGCGGCCTGGGTGAAGCTTGCAGACCGCCTATGGGGATGGTCACGACGGAGACTCAGCACTGGCCATGCGGGGTGCTTGAGGACTCCTGAGGGCACATCCCAATTTTGGCTCGGCCGGGATTGCAAGCGACTTATGGTTGGTTCCATGGAAAGGAATAGGGAAGAACAACATCAGCAACTGGCAGGCAATATGAAGTCCCTGTATTCACTGAGCCTAGTTTAAATAGTAAGGATGAAATGATAGGGCATTCTAGTTATGTTTAGATTTTGCATACTGTTATTTTCATTGTTTTCATTCTGTCTTAGTTCTGTTGATGTAGATTTGGTGTAGTGGCAGAGGTCGATTCGGGGGGGATCGCGGGGGATCGCAGTTCCCCCGGGTGAGGTGCGGGGGGCGGGGCACACGATGAAGCCCCGCCCCCTGCTTCTGGCCCTCATTCAGCCAGGATGAGGCAGAAGAAGAGGGAGGGTAAGTTGCTTCCTCCCCGCCTCTCCCCACCCCTGCCTGCCTGGGGCCAGGGAAGGCCTTGGCGGGGCTTCCTCACACTCCCGCCGGCCTTGCAGGTCCACCGCCGGGCCCCTGATGTCAGGGGGTGTGGCATATGCTAATGAGGTATGCTAATGAGTTCCCCTAGCTCTTTTTCTACAAAACGACCCCTGTTAGTGGTTAAGTGTGCGGGCTCTAATTTGGGAGAATTGGGTTTGATTCTCCACTTCTCCACATGCAGCTGCTGGATGACCTTGGGGGCAAGCCATAGTTCTGTCAGATCTTTTCTTGAAAGAGCAGTTTGTGAAAGAGCTCTCTCAGCCCCACCTACCTTACAGGGTGTCTGTTGTGGGGAGGGGAAGGAAAAGGAGTTTGTAAGCCACTCTGAGACTCCGAGTGAAGGGCGGGGTATAAATCCAATCTCTTTTTCTCTTCTTCTTCTTTTGTTTGATTTATGTAATGTTTACAAATATTTATGTGCAAGGCATACCAAAATAACAGTGAAATATGCATAGATTTTAACTGGCTTTCTGGTATTACCTGGTCAGCTGAGCAATATTTCCTTTCTTCAGCCTTGTCTTCTTTCTCCAGCAGCTAACTTCATGAATCCTTAGCTTGAAAACACACACTCAGAAGCTGGGGTGTGGCTGCCTACAGCCTGTAGTACACCAAATGCTTCCTGGAACTCTTTCTGAAATCTTGTCCTTGTGCTTTGAAACCTACATTGTCCCCATGGACATTTTCCCTTCTTTTCCAAGGGCCAAAGAACTTCTCCCTGCTTTTTATCTTTAACAGGTGGATGGGTGCTACTTTTAATGGAACAGCCACCAATAACAAAAATCCTAATCATCAAATGAAAGGGCTTGCTCACATCTTGGCTGGACAAGTCAAAGTCAGATATGTAAATATCTTTACAACCAAGGAATCTGGAAGAACAGAATGTCTTGGAAGGACACCAATTTACATGTCCTTAAGTTTTATTTTCCTCATTCCTTTTCTTTCTCCTTTGCCTTATAATACAGTTTGACTTGAATTTCACAAAATCCATAATTTCACATTTATTTATTAAATGTATACACAGCCCCATTCACATGGCGAATTTGCCGTGGGAGAGCCACGGATGCTGGGTGGATTATCCGTGCGCAATCACACTGACACATCTGGCAAGTGTAGCGCACCTGTGGCTTCCCGCTGAAAACCCACAGTTAAAAAATACCTGCTAAGAAGTATTAGCAACCAGTTTGCCACGGGCTGCTGACAAACTTGGTTGGTGTGATCACGCCGGCACGCGGCTCTTCCCTCCAGCTGTCATCTTTGCTGCGGGCGCTGACTGCTGAAACCCTGCTGCACCGCCATTGCATCTGATCATTTAATCGCAAGTCAAACTGCAACGGCACAAATAGCCACGCCCCCCCTGCGCTATCCGGCCTGTGTGACCGGGGCCCACATTAGTTACTTTTCAACAAAAAAGCTATGACATATTAAATGGATAAGTGTATCAGGATTAATTAACATTATTATATTACAATAGCTTCTGGGAAAGTGTCTGGCTGTTAACAGCCCTGCCTTCCCGGCACCTCTGATTTGAGCACTATTCTTGCAACACATGTGTTATGGTATCCAAGATGTTACATATATATCCAGGATGGGGCTGATAAAAGTGTCGTATCCAAGATGGTGTTATGCAATAGGGACAGTGCCCCCTATTGTTAATGAAGGAAAGGGTTTGCATGTGATATTAGCATTTCAGTGGCATATCATTGTTGTTCATGGGTGCTATCATCATGGATATTCTTTAGCATGAGTGTGGTGTAGTGGTTAGAATTTTGGACCTGGACCAAGCAAATGTGGGTTTGACTCCCTACTTGAGGCCTGAGGCTCACTGGGTGACCTTGGACGGGTTACTCTCTTTCCAACTAACCCACCTCACAGAGCTTTTGTGATAAAAAAATGTGATAACTCCATTCATATATGCTATTCCATTCAAACCTTATTGGAAGAAGGGTGGGGTAAGTGGCTGTGATAGTGGTACAGAAAATTCAACACAGTTCATAGTGCCTGCCATCTCAGTGAGTGATTCAGTACAGTAAGAATGAAATTGCAAAAGGGGAATTTCAGAAGTGGTCCAATACTGCAGGCAGACTTTGCCCACACTACTCTCCATCCATTCCTAGAAGCTACGATGACACCTACATCTTGTCAAAGATATACATATAACAGTAATTAACAAATAAGACCACACAGAGGTTCAATGAAACAAGACACTGGGAGATCAATTGCAAGGTCCAGCTCAGGAAATTCCTGAAGGTTTTTGGGGTAATGCCTGAGGAGGGTGGAGCCCAGCAAGAATGTTATGTCATTTTGTGATGTCAAGTCCTGTGATGTCTCTGCCAGCTGAAGTGATGGTCAAATAATGGCTTATTGTAATGCCACTTCTAGGTCATTTTTAGAGGTGAGATTTGAACCAGGGCCTTCTAGATGTATAAATCAGTCTCTTAGGAGTGTAGTGTCCAGATCATGCAAAGCGATGGTGTCGCTTACTCTACTCTAGTTAGACCTGACCTAGAGTATTATGTTCAGTTTTGGGCACCACAATTTAAGAAGGATATAGACAAGCTGGAACATGTCTAGAGGAGGACAATAAAGATGGTGAAGGGTCTGGAGATGAAATCCTATGAGGAAAGGTTGAAGGAGCTGGGTACGTTTAGCCTGGAGAGGAGATGACTCAGAGGTGATATGGTAACCATCTTCAAGTACTTGAAAGGATGGTACAGAGTTGTTTTCTGTTGCTCCAGAACCAATGGGTTGAAATTAAATCAGAAGAGTTTTTGGCTAAACATTAGGAAGAACTTCCTGGCAGTTAGAATGGTTCCTCAGTGAAAC
Source organism: Gekko japonicus (assembly GCF_001447785.1). NCBI lineage: Eukaryota > Metazoa > Chordata > Lepidosauria > Squamata > Gekkonidae > Gekko > Gekko japonicus. Next base: position 102,911 of record NW_015165893.1, read on the forward strand.
AGGCTTCCTCAAGAGGTGGCAGGCTCTCCTTCTTTGCAGGTTTTCAGACAGATGCTAGATGGCCAGCTGTCAGAAATGCTGAACTTAGGCAGATCATGAGAAGGAGGGCAGGAAGGGTTGCATCAGTGCTTAGTTCTTGCTTTCTTACACACCCGGGGAAATACTGATCACCATTTTGGGGTCAGGAAGCCATTTTTCTCCAGGCCAGTTTGGCTGGAGATCCTGGAGGTTTTTTTGCCACCTTCTAGGCATGGAACAGTGGTCACCGAGGGTATGGGGGGGGAGGTATTTGTGAATGTCACGCATTGTGCAGGGGGTTGGACTAGATGACCCTGGAGGTACCTTCCAACTTTAAGATTCTATAAGGAGCAATCCTAAGCAGGTCTACTCAGGTCAGTCCCATTTCTGTTGATGGGGTGTACTCCCAGGAAGGTGTTCTTAAGATTGCAACCTTAGTGACTTTCCTGGGTGTAAGCCTGATTCAATAAACTGGAACTGACTTCTGAGTAGACCTGCTTAGAGCATCATGACTGTCTTTCATACCCTCCTGATGGATGGCTTCCAACACTGATCCAGGCAGGCAGGCAGGCAGGCAGGCAGGCAGGCAGGCAGGCAGGCAGGCAGGCAGGCAGGCAGGCAGGCAGGAAGGAAGGAAGGAAGGAAGGAAGGAAGGAAGGAGAAACAGTGGTTTTAGCACTGCTTCGGGTTGCCCAAAGAGTTTATGGACTGTGGATGGGCAAAAAAGAGGGAGGAAGTGGCACTGCTTTTGGCAGCTCTTCTCCAATCCTGGCCCATGGGTTTCTCATGGTGCAACTGCTGTAGGAATGTATTCGGAGGTGGTGGCTGTTCAAGCACACACACACATACAGCTGGCCAGACAGGATTTGAAGAAAGAGAAGAAAGTAGCCACTGGGCCATTATGGCAGGTAGCAGGACCACTTCGGGCTTCACAGCCTGCCCAGGACTTGATGACTCAGACACTTCTCTGCTATCACTACTAGTGTTGCCAGCCCTGCGCTGGCAAATGGCCAAAGATTTGGGGAGCAGTGCCTGGGGAGAATGGAGCTTCTGGAGGTTGTGATGCAACTTCTGGGCAGAGTTGCCAGGTGCCAGGTACCCCCTGGCAATCAGTGCAGGGTGGGGACCGACTGAGGGAGACTTTCTGGTTGTGGAAAGGTTTGCCCAGCATCCCAGCAACATTGCTGGCATGTGCAGGAAATGATGTTATCACATTTTGGGAGATGTGGGGATGCTCTGGTATTTGGGCAAAAGCTCTGTGGTAAAAATGGCTTCAACCATACTTTTTACCCAGATACCAGTTATCTGTGTTGCCAGCACTGTTATTGACATAACTTCCAGTGTGCATCAGAAACAATATTGCATATTGCTAGCAAATTTCATGGAGATGCCAGTATAGCCCTTCCCCAAAGTTAAGCCCCTCCCTGCCAACTGATTGGTAATGGAGATGGGGTCTGGGGATGGGAGATTCTTCCCTGGTGAGGGCATGACAGCCTTGCTTCTGGGTGACACTCTAGGAATTTCTCCAGCTACCATAAATGTTTACCATAAAGACGATAGCGACTGGGAAAATTTCTAGAACATCACAGAACAAGTGATATTATTTCTAGGTGGAGATTTGGAGGATGTGACATCACTTCTGGGTGATGTTCTAGGCATCTCTCCCATCTCTATGGTTTTTACCATTGTTTTTCTTTCTCTGGAGATTATTAAGTACCTGCTGTCCCCTGGCAAATGGCAACTCTACCCACCACACACTCATGACCCACACAAGAGACAACACACAAGTAAGTAAGGGGTGGTGGGCACAGCACAACACTGGACAGCTGAAGGAGGAAAGAAGAAGGGAAGGCACCAGTCTCCACTCTGGCCCAGCAAGCCTGCCTGAAGCCTGGGCAAGTGGCAGTGGCAGCAATGAGGCAAGAGCCCAGAGGGTAGCTGGGGACTGTGGCAAGTCAGGGCTTGGGGGCAAGGATGACAGGAGCATATCTCCTTTTCTCTCCAACTAGTTATTAAGTGGGGCTGGTGGTGGGGCACACCAGCTTGTAAGGGGAGAGCAACACTCTAGATGGCCTCCAGTCTCTACAGTATTTACCATTGAACAGTGGCCATGGCATGTTGCTTGAACAGTGGCCATTTTTATTCCTGGGGCCGAGACTCTCCAAATCAGAAGGTTGGAGCTCTGCACAGAAGTTTGGCTGCTTTGAGCAGGCAAATTGCAGCCCTAGTGATCCACGGCTTGTGATCAGAATCTCCTCGTTATTTTCCCAATCCCAAATGCTATTAATTGCCTCATGGCAGGGGATCTACAGGACTCTACAGTGATATCTGAAATATCTGCAGATTCTATGAAAATCAGGATGCATAGCTAACTTTACCCTCCTTTCTACAGCATCACAGTTGCAATCCAAACTGGGGCCACTGACTGGGGTGACATTAAAAACTGCTTGGGAGTGGACTGCCAGCATCTCATTTGCTAGTTACAAGGCTGAAACGTAGAGTGTACACGTAGAGTGATTAGCTCATGTTTATTAAGTAGTTTCAGCTCAAAACTAAGATAAACTTGCAGGGTCAGAGCCCTGCTTATACTCATGAAACACCTCACACCCACCCCACATCCCATGATAGGCTATTCACAGAGTATTGTTTACCAATTGGCTACTACTAGGATCCAAATCAATCTATTGGTTCATTCTAGGATCTAAACCTTCTATTGTGATGCACTCCAAGCTACACTATTCCGCATGTTCGCTAGCGAGCCCTTTCACAAGTACAGTTCAATCACGATACATAACAAGGGCAATCCAAAGAACCCTTTCCTAGGAGTCAGCCTCACTGAATGTAACTGAATAGGATTCTCAATAGACCTGTTTAGGATTTCTATCTTGGTTTGTGTTCTTGATTACATGGTTTTCCGGGTATTGCCAATATACGAAGAGTGACATTGGAAGTATTAGTAAATTGATTTAGTAAACTTTGAGATTAGACTTGTCATTAAAAAAGAACTGATTACAGAAAAGAATCAGGTGGTATAGAAGAAACCAATCTCCTGTAATGAGTACCTAATCTTTGTTTGATAAAGGATTAGTTAAGCAACCAGTCCCCCCAAGATGGAAAGGTCACCCTTCCTTTGCTATCACTGGCACCTGCTGTTCATGAGTGATGTTCTTCTCATGTGGCAAATCCTTTTCCACATCCTGGAAAGATCATAAATAATGTCTTTTGTCGTATGGATTCAAAAGTAAATGGAATTGCCGCAGCTGAAAAGTTAAGAGTTTCCTAACTTCAGAGACTAAGCACTTCAACCTCAAAGGGCAAACATTAGAAGTTAAAGCTCTTCCTGGTATAGTTTAAACCTATTGAACTTTTAGTTACACTCTGCTAACTGGAAATGTTTAATGTACAGAATATCGTATCTCCTGATCACAAAACTACACAGAAGTTCTTTTTGGGGGCAAAGCTGTTGTACCCAGTATGATAAACCTTCTGTGAATTACATTATCCTTGCAACCTTGCCTCTCCTTCCCTAACAGAAATCTGTTCCCAATTAAATATCATCAACATTTTAAAGAATTAATTTGGGGAAGATGGCAATGTGGGGCAGGAGGGAAAGGGGCATTATTCTTTTCTTCATGTATATCTTTGCTCCCCCCCACATTGCTTCCTGTTAGAGGGTCCTAACTAGGGATGGACACAAACCAGCTCACAAACTAAGTGTGTGACAAATTTTGGCTGGTTCATGCTTTGCAAAGCCAAGTTCATGGGAGGTCAACTGGCATGAACTTTCCATGTACTTTCAAACTGTTTGTGGAGATTCATGTGGGTTTGTGACTGAAGACATCTCCAGACAGACTATTTCCACTGACTCAATCAAAATGTTTACAGACCTTCAAAGCAACAACTCGGAGGGCATGTAGAGGAGCATCTGGGGGAGGGCCCCTGTGACTTTGATATCTCTAGCTACCACAGGATCTGTTCTACACACTCCTGAACCTCCTGAACCTGCACTAGTAATTTTGACAGATGCAGGTTCAGGAGTGTATAGAATGGATCTTGCATGAGCTAGAAACACCAAACTTGCAGGGGATCTCCCACTAACTTTCCTCTATGTGCCCTCCACGTTTAGTGAGGATTGGATTTATGGGGTCCGAGACACAATCCCCCAAAGAAGATACCCCCAGGAAAGTGCTCTCTGGGGGAATGACAGGTGGTCATTTCATCAGAAAGCACTTCCCTGAGGGCACCTTCATTTTTTTTTGGGGGGGGGGTATAACTCAGACACTGTAAATCTAATCCTCATCAAACTTGGAGGACAATTAGAGGAGAGTCAGCCGGATATCCCCTGTGAGTTTGGTGTCTTTAGCACCCCAGGGGGCCATTCTACTGCCTCACAAACCTTGTAGCTAAAAGTTTATGACAGTCCACAGTTCATGAACAGGGCATGCCCCAAACTAAAATACATTTTTCCCCCATTTGTGCCCATCCCTAGTTCCAAACATATGTTTGCAGACTGGGAATCACATAGTGGCAGAAGCAGCTGGAGGTGCATTCCTTTCCATTATTTTGTTCCTCCTTGAAGCTGTTTTTAATATGATATGATGGTACATGGGCATGATATGAGGTACATATTCTTCCATAACCCTCTCCTCACTAAGGATTGCCAGGCAGGGTTGGAGAGAACACAGCACTGAGGGAGATTTTTTTTTAAAAAAAATACAGCCTCATATACTTACTGGAGCGTCTTACCGGAAGTGTCAAAGTGTAGATCTAGGACTTGCCAGAAACTCTATTTTATTTAGCCATGCCACCAGTCCAAGTAGCAGTGGGGAAGAGGATCTGGGGGCAGAGATTTCCCATCCCATTGGATAGATGGCAGTCCTATCCCCACTTGCTCTTCTTGGTTTCAAATTGGACATGCAAGCTGCTTCCTCTAAAGTATGACCCATGGGTCAAATCCTTCAGGTTGATTGTAAAGCACCATCTTCTGGTAAAAAACTCTCTAAAGAGCTGCTTTTATGTTAATGCTTTTTGGATGGATCTGTTGCTGGTGCTAGTGCTAGTACAAATTCTGAAGAAAGCAGGAGGATAGGGTGACTACTCAGTAGGGGAGAAGATTCACTTTTAGTACAAGCAGATTCATATCTCATCTTGTCTTTTTCCACTACCGAGCACATCTGGTCCAGCCAGGCACTACTTGCATCAGCCAATTCACCAGTGATCTCTACACACTTGAACTCTGGAGCTTCCCACTGAGGTTGCATTTCAGGTCCCTCCTCTCCCTGCCAATTGATGTGATGTAGCACTGCAACCTGGGAATTAATACTGGGCCTGTGTCTGGAGATTTTCAAACCTGTTTTTGTAGATTTGGAATCCCATGGTAAGGGAAATATCTGGAGGTGGAATTTGAACAGAGAAGTAGGGTATAGGGAAAAGATTTGTTGTTGTTCAGTAGCACAGTTGAGTCCGACTCTTCGCGACTCCATGGACCAGATCACGCCAGGCCTTCCTGTCTTCCACCGTCCTCTGAAGTTGGCTCAATTTCATGTGTGTTGCATCTATGACACTGTCTAACCATCTCATCCTTTGCCGTCTCCGTCTTCTTTGACCTTCAATCTTTCCCAGCATCAGGGTCTTCTCCAGTGAGTGCTCCCTTCTCATTTGGTGGCCAAAGTATTTGAGCTTCAGTTTCATTATCTGGCCTTCCAGGGAACAGTCAGGGTTGATTTCTTTTAGGATTGACTGATTTGATCTCCTTGCAGTCCAAGGGACTCTCAAGAGTCTTCTCCAGCACCATAGCTCAAAAGAATCTATTCTTCCAAAGTATTTGAGCTTCAGTTTCATTATCTGGCCTTCCAGGGAACAGTCAGGGTTGATTTCTTTGAGGATTGACTGATTTGTTCTTCTTGCAGTCCAAGGGACTCTCAAGAGTCTTCTCCAGCACCATAGTTCAAAAGAATCTATTCTTCGGCGCTCGGCCTTCCTTATAGTCCAGCTCTCGCAGCCATACATGACTACTGGGAATACCATTGCTTTGACCATGCGGACTTTTGTTGGCAGGGTGATGTCTCTACTTTTTATCATGCTGTTTAGGTTCGCCATCGCTTTCCTCCCAAGGAGCAGGCGTCTTTTAATTTCATGGCTGCAGTCACAGTCTGCGGTGATCTGGGATCCCAGGAACGTGAAGTCTGTCACTACTTCCACAGCTTCCCCTTCTATTTGCCAAGGAGTGATGGGGCCGGATGCCATGATCTTAGTTTTTTTGATGTTGAGCTTCAAGCCCACTTTTGCGCTCTCCTCTTTTACTCTGAGCAAGAGGCTCTTTAGATCCTTTTCACTTTCAGCCATTAGAGTGGTATCATCTGCATATCTGAGGTTGTTGATCTTTTCCCCAGCAATCTTAATTCCCGCTTGTGATTCATCCAGGCCAGCATTTCGCATGATGTACTCTGCATATATATTAAATAAGCAAGGTGACAGTATACATCCTTGTCGTACTCCTTTTCCTATGCTGAACCAATCAGTTGTTCCGTATCCGGTTCTAACTGTCGCTTCTTGGCCCTTATACAGGTTTCTCAAGAGACATGTGAGGTGGTCTGGTACTCCCATCTCTTTAAGGACCTGCCATAGTTTGTTGTGATCCACACAGTCAAAGGCTTTAGCATAGTCAATGAAGCAGAAGTAGATATTTTTCTGGTACTCTCTTGCTTTCTCCATAATCCAGCGAATGTTGGCAATATGATCTCTCGTTCCTCTACCTCTTCGAAACCCAGCTTGTACTTCTGGTAGTTCTCTATCCACGTACTGTTGAAGCCTAGCTTGTAGGATCTTGAGCATGACCTTGCTAGCGTGTGATATGAGTGCAATTGTGCGATAGTTTGAACATTCCTTGGCATTGCCCTTCTTTGGGATTGGAATGTATACTGATCTTTTCCAATCCTGTGGCCACTGTTGCGTTTTCCAAATTTGCTGGCAAATGGAGTGCAGAACTTTAACAGCATCCTCTTCTAAGACTTTGAATAGCTCAGCTGGGATACCATCACCTCCACTAGCTTTGTTGTTAGTAATGCTTTCTAAGGCCCATTTAACTTCACATTCCAGGATGTCTGGCTCGAGGTCAGTGATTATACCGTCGTGGTTGTCAAGGACATCGAGGTCTTTCTTGTATAGTTCTTCTGTGTATTCTTGCCATCTTTTCCTAATCTCTTCTGCTTCTGTTAGGTCCCTACCGTTTTTGTCCTTTATCATGGCCAGCTTTGCATGGAACGCTCCCTTGATTTCTCCAATTTTCTTGAAGAGATCTCTAGTCCTTCCCATTCTATTGTTTTCTTCTATTACTTTGCACTGTTCATTCAGGAAGGCCTCCTTATCTCTCCTTGCTGTTCTCTGGAAATCTGCGTTCAGTTGGGTAAATCTTTCCTTTTCGCCTTTGCCTTTCGCTTTCCTTCTTTCCTCTGCTATTTGTAAAGCCTCATCAGAAAGCCATTTTGCTTTCTTGCATTTCTTTTTCTTTGGTATGGTGGTGATTGCTGCCTCCTGTACGATGTCACGAACCTCTGTCCATAGTTCTTCAGGCACTCTATCTATCAAATCCAGACCCTTGAATCTATTCTTCACCTCTACTGTATATTCATCAGGGATGCGATCTAGGTCAAACCTGAATGGCCTCGTGGTTTTCCCAATTTTCTTCAGTTTAAGTCTGAATTTTGCAATGAGTAGCTCATGATCTGAACCACAGTCAGCTCCAGGTCTTGTTTTTACTGACTGGATAGAGCTTCTCCATCTTTGACTGCAAATTATATAGTCAATCTGATTTCGGTGTTGCCCATCTGGTGATGTCCATGTGTAGAGTCGTCTCTTAGGTTGTTGGAAAAGGGTGTTCGCTATGACCAGTGTGTTCTCTTGACAAAACTCTGTTAACCTTTGCCCTGCTTCATTTTGCTTTCCAAGGCCAAACTTGTCTGTTATTCCAGTTACCTTTTGACTTCCTACTTTAGCATTCCAGTCCCCTATGATGATGAGGACATCATTTTTTGGTGTTAGTTCTAGGAGGTGTTGTAGGTCTTCATAGAACCGGTCCACTTCAGCCTCTTCTGCATCAGTGGTTGGGGCATAGACTTGGATTACTGTGATGTTGAATGGTTTGCCTTGGAATCGGACAGAAATCATTCTGTCATTTTTGAGATTGTATCCCAGTACTGCCTTTTGCACTCTCTTGTTGACTATAAAGGCCACACCATTTTTTCTACGAGATTCCTGGCCACAGTAGTAGATATAATGGTCTTCTGAGTTAAATTCGCCCATTCCTGTCCACTTTAGTTCACTGATTCCTAGGATATCGATGTTCAGTCTTGCCATCTCATTTTTGACCACGTCAAGCTTACCTTGATTCATAGATCTTACATTCCAGGTTCCTATGCAGTATTGTTCTTTGCAGCACTGAACTTTCCTTTCACCATCAGACACATCCACAGCTGAGCATCCTTTCAGCTTTGGCCCAGCCGCTTCACTCTTTCTGGGGTTACTTGTACTTGCCCTCTGGTATTCCCCAGTAGCATATTGGACACCTTCTGACCTGAGGGGCTCATCTTCCGGCATCATATCTTTTAGCCTTTTGTTACTGTCCATGGGGTTTTCTTCGCAAAAATACTGGAGTGGGTTGCCATTTCCTTCTCCAGTGGATCACACTTGGTCTGAGTTCTCTGAGGGAAGAGATAAAGCATTCCTTTCTCTTAAATGTAAGGGGGGGATACATGTTTTTACATGCAGTCTAGTTTCATTGGCTCCATGCATTTTCTTCACACACTAAAATGATATTGATTGTAATTGAACTAGCTGTGCTTGCCCAGAGTTCTCCTTTGTTTTCAGAGCAATGAAAAAGAGCCCAGCCACCAAGCTTGAATATGTAAAAAATAAATAAATCAAAATCTCTGGTGGAGGAGAGTTGGAGAAGCTGCCATAAGGAAGGGGCAGCAGGACCTGCAGGATTATGTGATATAATGGCTAAAGAACCAGAATTATCTGTTGGCTGCAGATCATGTCATAATCTCATAAATTTGTCATGTCTTTAAATGACGATACTCCACACTGGGCTGCTCTTTAAAAAAAAAACCCAACAACCTCAGAAGTCTATTGCACTGCGGCTTTCCTTTTGAGGATGATTTCCTGGGAGTGATTTTGACTCAGATCAAATTAGGTTGCACCCTTGTTTCTGTTTTCTTAGAAGTGCTATGAACTTCTTGGGAAGAGCATTCTTCCACATTTAATCTGAAATGCCATTTTTATGAAAAGATCACCTGTGTTAAAGAGGACATCAGAGCTCTTCTAAAGATGGAGTTAGAGAGCTTCTCCGATAACAAGCCACAAGTGTTTTATCCCTGACTCTAAATGACCTTTCCACTAAAATAATACTTGCAGCATATCCATTCTAGTTAGCTATAAGGAAATCCCCAAAGAGAAGATTATTCTTCACCTGTTCATATTTATTTCGGATCACTGGATTAAGCACATCTCTTTTTAAACAAGTGATAGCTTTCAAGGACTAGGGGAAAAGGACAGGCAAGAAAAAAAGAAAAACAGCTGGGTCAGAGACAATCTATTGACTTTACAGGGTGTGTTTCTGGGGGCACTAAAAATGAATGAAATCCCATACCTAAAGCAATAGGGGCAAAACAAATGGACAAATACAGCAGAAACTGGTTAACTATACAGGGGGAGGAATCACAGAATCTATGGTCTTAGAAAGAGTGCTTAATCCATTTCAGCCTTAATGAATCACTCAACCCAGTTCCTTGAGGGTGATTACAATACTGGTATTACTAGGCTGTGTTATTTCTGAGGGTCTAACTTTAAAAAAATGTTGGGTAACTGTGGTCATATCTTCCCAGTGTTTTTAAAGTTCCACTAAACAAAACTTGCCAAAATAATCCTCATTGACCTGGAAAGGAAAATACAGGCATTTGCTGTCCCCTCCCTAGTCTAATTAAAACAAATAAACAAACTAACAGGGAAGTCTGTTTCAAATGGCAACACCACACAGAGATGATAGATTTAGAAAGGAGTGGCATGTTAGATATATATAAAATTATGCATGATATGGAGAAAATGGAGAGAAAGAGAATCTTTTCTCCCCATTTCCATGATACCAGAGCTCAGGAGCCCTGTTCCAATGTTATAGTAAGTGCATGTAATAATAATAATAATAATAATAATAATAATAATAATAATAATAATAATACTTTCCATTTATTAATTGCTTTCCCCAGTGGGCTCAAAACGATGAACAGTTACTCAATATCGACAAGGGAATAACAATGTTTGTAGGGGTAAGGGAAGACAACATATATTCATTTAATTGCACACGCCGTCACTGCCCGGTGTAGACGTCTTCTGGCTTGGCTCCGTCGTTTTCCACACGGCTGCTTGTTGACTAGGCTTCAGGACCCATATGTCAATCGCCACACTGCCACTGCCTGGCCAGAACATCCACTGCAGGAATTCTTTCATAGCCGAGAAGGTATTTCACCTTTCCGAACCTCGACCAGGACGTCCGACCATCAGCTAATACCCTCCCACAAAGGAGATTGGCGTGCCCACCCTCTCTAAGGAGTGGTTCCCATTTTATCTACTCGCTGAGGCTTTCGAATCACTGGGTGGACGATGAGCTGGGGACAACAGGCTGGCTGCTCACACCAGCGTGGGGCTCGAACTAACACAGTTCAGATGTTAAGTCAGTGGGATATACCCACTGTGCCACCGCTCCCCTTGTACAACCTGCCATGCATGTGTTTGCATCTATTTGTAAGAAGTCAGCACATGTTCACTTTGAAAATGAAACTGGGGACCAGTACCTGGACAGATAGGTTTAACTGACATGTTCAGCCACATGAGCATTAAAAATAAGATGATGGCCACTGGCTAGGATGGATTTGGGAACAAGATGCTTGTGTACCTTGACCATTGGATTGATCCAGCACGGCTGTTCTATTGCCTTTTAAAAACTGGAAATTTTTTTTATGGATCTCCTTGAATCTCTTCTGACTTGCCTTTAGAAAATGTATTCAAAATACACCTGAAATGTACTGTATCAAGTCTATTTGTGATTTGTAAAGAAAGCAACTGATACGTGCAAGATCATTTTCAAGTCTTCTTCCAGAGCTGTAGCAGTATAATTAATCTATTCTTTTAAAAATGTGTGTGTATACACACACTCACTTTAGCTATATAATGAAATCCTTTTTTCCCCTCGTTTGTAAGGTAGACACACATACTGTATGGCAGTCTGGGAGAATTACTTAAAATTACTGGGGAAATTACTCATCACAGATCAGTGCTGGAGGGCCACATGACATTTTATCTAGTGAATTCAAATTTAGTCCTGGTTGAAAATGCCTGGATTTCATATTACAAACCATGGCCAATTTGTTTCTCTTTAAGCTGAATGACATTGCAAATTTCAAGGTTGCCTAATGATAAAGGGGGGTCAGAGCAAAATGGAAAACTTTGTGATGTGTTAATGTGAACTCTGATAGGTTTTCCTTTCTAAAACAAGGTGTGACATGCCTCTCCTGGGTTTTGAGGGGGGTCCCACCGGTAGCCGTGGTGTCGGGTTGGGGTGCGCTGGCATTTGGGGGTGGAGCCACAAAAGGGAGCCGCGATGGGACCTCAGAATGGCAGGGAACAGGGTTAGCAGCACCCGTTAGGTTCCTCTGCCCCGTAAACTGGAGATCACTCACCCTAGCTTTCTCTCTCCAGCCATCGTGCGTAGTGTCTCCGTCTCACGTTCTACCTCCCTGGTCCTCTCCAAGAGCCCCTCTTTTTATTCCCCACACTCCCCTGCCAGCGCCGCCCATCTTCCCTGTCTCCCTCCTCCCCATCTGCCCCCACCCTCGTTCATATGCCAGGATGCTCCTCAAGCGTCTGGGGTGAGGTCAGTGGTGAGCCAGCGGTGGTCTTCTTGGCCTGGGGCCGCGCTGCTGGTGCTGCCGGGTGCTGTGGCCGGCTTCCGTTGTTGCCCCATGGGGACTTCTTCACACCTCTGAAGGGAGGGGCTCCACAGGGTTCGCTGGGCGAGTCTCGCCCTGCCAGCACTGTACATCGTGCCTGAGCTCTCGGGAGTCGCCCCGGCGTGTTGCGTCCTTTGTGGGGGTTGTGCTGTTGATCCTCTCCGGCTCGTCCGCCATTCCTGGGGTGAGTTGGGGTGCGGGTATGCTTCTGGGGTTGTGAAGGACCGTCCCAGCGCCAGTGGACACAAGGAGAAACACTTTTTAGCATTCCAAAGTGAAATGCTTTTTTTCTTTTTCACTACCTGCAGGCTCAGGTAGATAAAATCTTCTGTCTTCAAGGTACATTGCTATCATCTTTTCAGGGGTTTTTTTTTTGGTACTAAGCTCACATTGCTTCTAAAGCTTTGAGGATATGGCCAGAATTCTATTTGTTTACATCTGCGCAGAAGGCAAATGGCTCAAGAGTCCTGAACAGACATATAAACAGGTGAAGCTGTCTTATACTGAATCGGAGCCTTCGTCCATTAAAGTTAGTGTTGCCTGCTTTGACTGGCCTTGGTTCTCCAAGGCCTCAGACTTAGGTCTTTCACATCCCTCACTACAATGTCCTTTGAAGTGGAGATGCCAGGGACTGAATCTGGGACATTCTGTGTAAATGAGGGGGTTTGTCAAAATTAAGTTCACGGTGATAGTGTTCATGTCAGTGTTCTTAGCATGCCTAGACAAATATGTCTGAAACAGCTGAATCTAAACATTATGGTTGAGTTCAGACTGGCAGTTTGAAGCAGGAGGGAGTTGTGGCAAAAAAGAGCCGGAACAAACTGTTCCGGGTTTTCCTGTTCACACTGCAGCGATTGATGTGGGATCATACCGGGAGGAGGCGCGAGGGAGCATTCACACTGTTGGTCCGGAGGCACGGCTGTAAGGCACGGCTGTAAGGCACGGCTTTCTTTTTTTTTTTGTAATTTGAAAATATGGCACAGTGGGTATATACCACTGTCTTAACATCCGAACTGTGTTAGTTCGAGCCCCGCGCTGGTGTGAGCAGCCAGCCTGTTGTCCCCAGCTCATCGTCCATCCAGCGATTCAAAAGCTTTGGTGAGTTGATAAAATGGGAACTACTCCTTAGAGAGGGTGGGCACCCCAATCTCCCTCGTGGGAGGGTGTTAGCTGATGGTCGGGATGTCCTGGTCGAGATTTGGAAAAAGGCGAAAGAACTTCTTGGCTACAAAAATCCCTGCAGTGGATGTTTCCGGCCAGGCGGTGGCAGTGTGGCAATTTGACATACGGGTCCTGAAGCCTGGTCGACAAGCAGCCATTCAGAAAATGACTGAGCCAAGCCAGAAGACGTTTACGCCGTGCAGTGACAGCGTGTGCAATTAAATGAATATATGTTGTCTTCCCTATCCCCTATTAACATTGTTAGTCCCCCGTCTAAAATGTGTAACTATACATCGCTTTGAGCCCAATGGGGAAAGCGATTAATAAACTGAAAGTTAAAAAAAATGTGCATGAGCACATAAGCGCACAAGAAAAATGCAGCTTTTAGCATTCACACTTTGTTGGTGTCGGATAATTGCAGGATAATCACACTTTCCAGGGTTTGGTGTAGTGGTTAAGTGTGCAGACTCTAATCTGGGAGCACAAGTTTGATTCCCCACTCCTCCACTTGCACCTGGCT
>NW_015165893.1:117234-129421 GCF_001447785.1 Gekko japonicus
GGATGACATTGGGCAAGCCGTAGTTCTGTCAGAGCTCTCTCAGCCCCACCTACCTCACAGGGTGTCTGTTGTGGGGAGGGGAAGGGAAAGGAGTTTGTAAGCCGCTCTGAGACACCTTTGGATAGTGAAGAGCGGGGTATAAATCCAATCTCTCCTCTTCTCTTCTTCTTTTTCTTTGCTACCACTTTCACCAGGTATCTTTTAAACTCGGGAGTGAAGTGTTACAACATGGGTTGAGTACGCGTGGGGAACGCCTGACAGATGTGCCTGTGTGAACGGTCCATTTAATCCAGTTGTGGAACGTTTCTGAAATGCGTATATTGGGGCAAATTGCCAGTCTGAACTCAGCCTATATGACAGAAAGCTTTCTGGGTTCTGGATTAGAATCCTAACAGACAAGAGGGAGGAGGAGTGATTTCATACAGTTTTCATCCTCACTGCAGTACCGGCCTTCATGGCTTTTTGTCCACACAGGTTCCACAATTCCTGGCATAGTCTTTTCAGGATTCCTCCTCCTTCTTGCCCCAGTGGGAAGGTATGTGGGATCTAACCCATTAATATTTTACATCTTTGCTTAAACAAATCTTCTCTGAAAGACATAAGGAGGAGTGGGCTAAACCTCCCACTCAAATCCATCATTATTTAACTTCAGTATGTTAAGTGTTGAATCTTTAATGTTAATGTCGGTAAAGCATTTTGGAAATCTCCCAGCAAAAGGAAGCAAATGCATGCCAGAACGAGGTGTTCATTCATTACAGACACCGTTACTGGGATGTTTCCTCTAAAGTCACATTTGGTGATTTTTATTTTTTAAACAAAGTTTTCACTTCCTGTCCTAACTACTTAACTAAAGAGTGACAATTACATTTTATTCTCTTGGAATAATGGATGGCGCTGATGATGTTCAGTGGAGGGACGGAGGTCTATTTAATGAAAAAGTACAAAATAAAGCAGATTTGTATCTGGGGTTTCCAGAGGCTCAAAGTAAGCAGTGCTTTTAAATTTATCATCCATGGCTGTGATCACACACACAAAATAATCTACTTTCAATCCACTTTCAATGCACTTTCCAACTGGACTTTTTTAGTGTGAACTGGCAAAATCCAATTTGAAAGTGCACTGAAAGTGGATTAAAAGTGGATTATTTCATGTGTGTGATCACAGCCCATGTCAAGAAGATTAATGCTAATGCATCTAACAACAATCACTCCTATGAGTTTCCCTTATAAAACAATCCTAGAATTTGATCAAGGAGGTATTGTGCAAGCCCAAGGAACCTTGCCATATACCATCAGTCTTTGTCTGTAGCACTGTGGTAGTCACCATGGTGGTGGAAAGTGCTGTTAAGTCACAGCTGACTTATAGTGACCCCAGAGGGTTTTCAAGACAAGAGGCAGCCAGAGATCATTTGCCATTGTCTGCCTCTGCATCACAACCCTGGTATTCCTTGGACTTTCTCCATCCAAATACTAGCTAGAGCAGACCCTGCTTAGCTCCAAAGATCTGATGAGATCAGGCTAGCCTGGCCTATCCAGGTCAGGGCGGTAGTCACATAGGTTCATAAATTTTAAGATGGGGCATTATTGTCATTTATTTATTTATTTCACAAATGTATATGCCCCATGATCTCATATGCACCCTGTTCTGTGCCAAATTGGTTGTCAGCCTGATCCTGGGATGTTCTGCTCCCCAGAATCATTGATTGCTTCCCTTGAAATTCTTCTGATGAAGTGAAATGTGTTAGGAAGAGTAGTCAGCTCTTCAACCAGCCCTAGTAAGAGCCAAACTAAGACATTACATGTAACACCAGTTGGGTCAGGGGTGCCGGACCTGACTCTCAGTTTCACTTATGAAATGGAGAACTCACCTTAAAAGGTCTCTGTTGCTCCTCTTGCCTCCGTATTGCTGCAAGGGGGTAGGAGGGGGTTCTCTGAAGGTGCCAGAGAACAGGGCAAATGTGTCCCCCCCCTTCACAGTAATTTCTGCAGGCGAAAATTGTGCAGGAGGGAAGCCTGATCTCCCCACCCCCATCTCTTCAGTGCTGAATGGAAAGCTCCAAGAGTGCCTTTGACAAGAACTTGTGAAGACAATGTTTGATTACATCCTGTGAAAAAATTGACTTGATTTTTGTTTCCCAAGTTGTTGCATTTAAAAAGATAAGGCTTCCCCTCCCCCCAGGCAGTGGGGTACCCTTGAGAGAAGGTCTTTCATCATCAAATAGCTGTAATCATGATAGTCTATATTATCCAGTTAGGGATCATGGGTGAGTTTAAAGCAATAAAGGGTTCTGCATATATAACAGAGGAAGGAAAGGCACAATCTATACTTGCGATTCTTAACCTGGGCCGTATGTCCCCTTTCAGGGCAGTCTACCAATCTTGGTGGGGGGAATTCAGAACTTGGGAGGCACATGGGGAGCATTCAGGGATTAAGGCAACTCCATTTTCCCCATTTGCAATGGCTTCTGATAGCCAGGGGAGGATAGTTGTTTAATACTGTTAAAATCCCAAACTTAGATTTCCCCCGGGCCCTCAGAAGAGTGGCACACAACAAATAGTAATCAAACCAAACAGTAAGAAGTTGGCTGTGGGCATCAGACACAAGTCTGTCCTTGAATGCATGCCTGAGATCTGTGTATCATATGCATATATCATAAATATGTGTGTATAAATAACTCTGCAGTGTCGCCTCCCATCTGGCTTCTCCAGTATTCCTTGAGTCCTGACTGGCTGTAAGCTGCTCTGCACACATACTAAACAGGCTTAAAGGAAGTCAGAGTGAGTTGGAGTTTCCAGCTCTGGATTGGAAAATTCCTGGAGATTTGGGGGTGGAGCCTGGGGAGGGGGCAGTCGGGGAGGGGAAGGGACTCAGTGGGGTATAATGCCACACAGTTCATCCTCCATTTTCTCCAAGAGAACTGATCTATCTAGTCTGACAGTTGGTTGGAATTCTGGGAGACTGGCAATCCTAGTATCACAAAAGGGAAGTGTGACCTCAAATCCCCACTCCAGTCAGGAAGCTCACTGGGTGACCATGGAAAGTCACTTCCAATTAGCCTAAGATAATTCATAGCGAATACAGGTGGGGTGAACGCGTGCTGCCCTTCTCTTCTTGGAGGAAGTGTGGTATAAAAAAGTGTGGTATAAAAATCCCTTCCATTTATCCAGGTGAAAGAATGGAAATATAGGGTGGAGTGTGTGTGTGTGTGTGATCAACCCATTCCATGGTAACATTCTCTTAGCTGTCCCATGTGATAGCCTCATGTGTTCAGTACCGAAAGAGGCAGTTCCATACATCAAAATGGGGAATTGTATTAAGTATGTTTCATTAACTGTATTATTTATAAAATGTTAAATAAAAAAATGGGGAGCATTTCATTTTCATATGGATGAATTTACTAGACACTTCTTCCCTCCTTTCCTCTCCACAAATGTGTTCACTAAGGCCAGTTTCTTACATGACCCTCTTCAGTTGGGATAACTGGTAATGCTTTTGAAGGTTTAGAGAAAACCTTTGGCCTCTGAAAACATTTAGGCCTTTAAAATGAATCATTCTTGGTTTAAACAACAACAACAAAAAAGTCCTGACAACAGTCTCTCTGCTGTACGTTATACAATATACCCATTAAATCTAGGATATCTTTTGAAGTGTGAGGCAGAGATTAATGAGTCAGGCTAAAATGATGAATTAGATGTGAGCAAGGAGTGCAATCTCACATTGGTGCAGGAAATGGAACCCAAGGAAGGAAGAAGTATTAAAATGAAATTAATAACACCACATTTGAGAGGTCAGTAAAACAGGTAGGTCTTCTCATGTCTCTGATATTAGGATGGCTTTCCTGGGCAACAACATATTAAGCCAGCATACAATAATTCCAATAGCCTAATTGCTGTGCTGCCAGCCTGCCCCATGGCTGTCTTCTGTGTCTGTTTGCCATTTTGACATTCGGAGATGACTCAGTGGAGAAAACCCAAGGCTGAATCACTCCAGGCAGGTTTTCCACACAGCCAGCATAAGAATGATCTGCTACATCTAACACTCTAAATACCATTCCAGATACTGCATTTGGTCTGTGAAATATACTGCTAGTAAGTAGGTGTTAAGCAAGCCTCAAGGACAGCTGGGTGTTGTGGCTGGAATGGGTTTTAGGAACCATATCAATCTAGCCTTTTTCCATCTACACTTAGGGATGCCAGCCTCCAGGTGGGACCTGGGGGTCCCCTGGAATTAGAGCGCATCTCCAGTTCCCCTGGAGAAATATGGATGGTTTGAAGGGTGGACTCTGTAGCATCATATTGCACTGAGGTCCTTGTCTTCCCTAGACTCCATTTCCAAATCTCCAGGAGTTTCTCACCCTGGATCTGGCAACCCTTCCCCTCCATCCCCTGCCAGTGGCCATGGGGGACCTGGCAACCCTATCTACACCAGCTCTCATTTGCTTGCAGGCCCAATTCAATGTGCTGATGTTACTTTTAAAGACCCGTATGGCTTGGACCAGCATACCTAGGGTTACAAGCTCAAGGTTGGGAAATACCTGGTGATGAGCTTCCATTGGAGATGTAATGGTGGTCTGACATCTCCATTGGGAGGGAAGACACAACACAGCTAATTACCTAGGAGGGCTCTCCGGCAATGTTCCCTCTAAGCTGTGGAGTCTTGTGAGCAAAAGTTCTACTTTGTGAGCTACTCGCATTAAAGCTGTGAGCAAATAATTTGGCTGCTGCATAAAGTAGTTTGCTCTGGAGCCCTCCTTCCTGAGCTAAGGCAAATATGTGTGAGCTGGAGGCTAAACAACTGTGTGCTAGCTCACACTAACTCACCTTAGAGGGAACACTGCTCTCCGGTTGGCTAATTTTTCCTAGATTAAAGGGAGATCAAAAGAGATAAACCACGTGTACCTCTTTAGGTTGTTCTTTGGGTGTTTTCTGCTGATTGGCGGCTTTACAGACACCTCCCGATTTAGAGTGATCTGAGGTCTTGAAATTTACAAACTTGCTGCATTTGGAATTTTGAGAAGGACTAAAGCCTGACCTCTCCTGCTTCTTAAGATGTATTGACATAATTATCCACAACCAAAGGGAGATTTTCCTGAAGACAAAAGAGACAACCCCTGCTAAAGTAACCTCTCTCGTGGGATTATAAAAAAAAACCTTTTAAAAAACTTTCTGAAACAATAACTTTGGCAAAAAAAAATGTAATTAAGAAATCAGGATAGCTAGAAATGAAATTAGGAAAGCTAAATGGATGAAGAATTGCTTATTTTTCCTATCTTGAATCTTTAATTTTATTTTCAATGAAATTGCGCATGTGTGAAAGTTTTTTGGCTGCAAAGATAAATCTGTTGTGAGTCTGTTCTTATATTTACTCTAGAAGATTACCTGTTAATGGACAATTATACATATTAGAAGATAAGACTCTGAGACATTCTGGGACTATTGAATGAATGAATGTTTATTTGCGGTCAAAGACTATTTTTTCATAAGAATACAATATTATACAGTCAAAGAGATTCACTCCAGGAGAGAAAATATGTTTAGTCATAAAAATCTTAAAATATTTATGAACTATAATAATAAAAAAAAAAAACCCAAACCCTTAAGATATATCTAAAATGTCTAATATATGTAAAATGATTACAAGTCCTTGTCGGGCTCCTTCTTGGCCTTTGGGCCCTGTGGCCGTGGCGGAACGGTGCCAGCTGTGGAGCTTGAGGGTGCGTTTGCCAGATGCGGGTAAACTTGGGGGGAAAATGGGGGAGAGGTGGCCTCAGTTTGGCAGGGGACGGGGTTCGAAGCACCCCTCAGTATCCCTCTGCCTGCACGCTAGGACCGCGCCCCTGGATCCGTCTCTCTGTCTCACTTGGTCGCCGCGTGCCATCCTCCTCGGCCTTCTCTGTAGCCCCCCTTTTATTCCCCTGTCTCCCTCACTTGGCCCGCCCCCTCATCCCCGTGGCCTTGGCCCCACCCCTCTATATCAGGGGAACGCCGGTGGGCGTCTCCCCGTGTTCCCCCCCGAAATGACCTCTGACCTTAGTTGTCATGGTGAAAAGGATACAAACTGCTGGTGGCTAAAAGTGAAAGTCACTGATTTCAAAGCATTCTGGAGCATCTGTTTTGTTTTAAAAAACCTGTTGTTGCCATGGTGAAAGGAAACAAATTGTTGACAGCTAAAAGTACTTTATTTGAAAACATTCTCTATTTCTATCCTTTTGCATTTTGGATTCTATTCTATAATGAGTATCAGAAATAATCCTGACAGGAAAGGTTTATCAGACCAACCTGTCGCATCAGACATGATGCAAAAATTGTTCAAACAAATGAGACGCAGAATAGAGAGTAAAATAGACAATCATGGAAACAAGATAGATGCTTTCTGGGAGAAGAATGAATTAGAGTCTTGGGGAATCTAAACAAGAATTGAAAGTTAACGTGAAATAACTCGAAGGAACAATAGGGCATATTATAGTCTAGATGGGTCTGCAACCAAGGAAAGGGCTTTCTGAGTCATGCAGCCAAAATTTTAGAACTCCCTCCCCAGGAAGATTTGTCTGTCTCCCTCATTTGTCATCTTTTTCCAGTGACTGAAAAAAAATGTGTTTTGTTTGACATTCTTGCACTAACTCTTATTAGCCCTCCTTCCTGTTTGTGTAAGAGCAAGAGTTCCGTAGCACCTTAAAAGGAGCTTGAGGGTGCGTTTGCCAGATGCGGGTAAACTTGGGGGGAAAATGGGGGAGAGGTGGCCTCAGTTTGGCAGGGGACGGGGTTCGAAGCACCCCTCAGTGTCCCTCTGCCGGCACGCTAGGACCGCGCCCCTGGATCCGTCTCTCTGTCTCACTTGGTCGCCGCGTGCCATCCTCCTCGGCCTTCTCTGTAGCCCCCCTTTTATTCCCCTGTCTCCCTCACTTGGCCCGCCCCCTCATCCCCGTGGCCTTGGCCCCACCCCTCTATATCAGGGGAACGCCGGTGGGCGTCTCCCCGGTCATGCGCGCCCTCGCCGGCGGCGGTCCTGTGGCCTTGGGGCTGTGCTGCCCAGCCCTCTGGGATCTACGGGATGCCTCTGCAGCCTCCCCCACCGCCCGCCCTGGACGGTCTCCGGACCGACGCCCCTCGGCTCTCATCGACGTCGTCGAGTGCGTCCAGGGTCTTGTGTCGGGTTGCCGCTCTTGCCGGGTGCGCTGCTGGTGGCAGGTAAGCTGCTTCGCTGGGGCCGTGGGTCGCTTGTCGGGACTCCCGGGGTCGGCTGGTCAGTGGCCGTGACCCTCGGAGCGGGACACCCCCCTCCCTTGCGCCTGAAGTCGCTGCGTCGTCCTCGAAGAGCCGCGACAGGTAGTCCGCCACGCTGTGCTCTGCGCCAGGTTGGTGCCGTACTGTGAAAGAAAAAGGTAATAACGATAAGTACCACCGGAGGACTCTGGCGTTGGAATTCTTCATGCGGGAGAGCCACAGTAGGGGGGCATGGTCGACTACGAGCTCGAAGGGATTGTTGGTCAGGTAGTATTGTAGGGCCCCCACTGCCCACTTGACGGCCAGTGCTTCCTTTTCGACTGTTGAGTAGTTGCGCTCTGCGGGCTGGAGCTTCCGACTTAAGAACAATATAGGGTGTTCTTCCTCTGCGAACTTCTGGGCCAACATGGCCCCGAGTCCCGTTCCAGAGGCGTCCGTGTATAGGATAAATGGTCGCTGGAAATCCGGGTTCCTTAACACCGGCCCTTTGGAGAGGCCGTGCTTCAAGGCCTCGAAGGCCCTTTCTTCATCCAACCCCCACCGCAATTGGTTTGGGCGGTTCTTTTGCAGGCAGTCTGTGAGAGGGCTCGCCTTAGAGGCGAATCCCGGGATAAACCGGCTGTAGTAGCCGACGAACCCGAGAAACCGGCGGAGCTGCCGCTTTGTGGTGGGTCTTGGGTGAGCCTCCAAGTCGGCTACTTTACGGGGCAGTGGGCGTAGCGTCCCTTGGCCCACTAAGTATCCCAGGTATTTCAGCTCCCGGAATCCGATCCGGCTTTTTGTGGGATTGGCCGTCAACCCGGTGTCTCGCAGGGCCTGCAGGACTTGGCGAAGGTGTATCAGATGCGTCTCCCAGTCAGCGCTACAAACGATGATGTCGTCGATGTAGGCCTGAGCGAAAGCGCTGCAGTGCGCTAGTGCCTTGTCGACGAGTCGCTGGAACGTGGCGGCTGCGCCGTGGAGCCCAAAAGGCATCCGCCTGAATTGAAACAGGCCCCGTGGGGTAGCGAAGGCCATCTTCTCTCTGTCGGATGGTCTCACGGGCACCTGCCAGTACCCTTTTGTGAGATCCAAAGCGGATAGGTACTTGGCCGCGCCCAACTGATCGATCAGTAAGTCGGCGCGAGGCATAGGGTATGCATCAAACTGGGCCAATTTATTTAACTCTCGATAATCAATACAGAACCGTATGCTCCTGTCGGGCTTTGGGACCAGTACCACGGGACTCCTCCAAGCACTCGAGGACGGCTCGATGACGCCCAACTGAAGCATGGTTTCCACCTCCCGTTCCACGGCTTCTCGGAGCTTCGGAGCTATGGGTCTCCAGGGAACCCGGGCCACCTGTCCTGGCGGGGTTGTGATGCGGTGTTCAACCAGGGGGGGTGCAGCCCGGGATGGTGGAAAAGACCTGTGGGGTCTCCTGGATGACTTGTAGCACCTCGCGTCGCTGTTCCCTTGACAAGGAGTCGTCAAGTACTGGGTGCTGCGGTGGGGTTTCCCCCGCCTGCCAGGGGGCTGCCCCGTCCGGCAGGTCCCCCGGGGTTGTGGCCAGCTGTGCCTCATCGGAGGGAGTTGTTCGTTCACACCATGCCTTGAGGTTGTTCACGTGGACCGTCTTCCGCTGTCTGGGTCGGCGTCCATATCTTACTTCATACGTCAGCGGTCCCAACACTCGAGTGACTACATACGGTCCCTGCCAGGGGTCGCCTTGAGCCGGTGCCATGATGGCTCTAGATACCAGGACTCGATCCCCAACCTGGAAGGACCGTAGTCGGGTGCCCTTATCGTAGCGCTGTTTCTGGGCTTCTTGTGCCCGTTCCAGGTTGCTGTGCGCCGTCTGCCATACTGCTTCTAGTCGCTCCTGTAACTTCCGCATGTACTCACAGGGGGTTTCCTCCGTGGTCGGGGAGTCTTCTGGACCCCGTCCTTCCATAGCACTAAGGATGCCCCATGGCTGTCGCCCGTACACTAACTCAAAGGGCGAAAAACCCGTCGAGGACTGCGGGGTCTCCCGTATGGCAAACAATGTAGGGTCGACGTACAGATCCCAAGAAGTGGGTCGTTCGTAAGCGGCCTTCCTCAGCATGCCCTTAAGGGTTTGGTTAAGGCGCTCCACCAAACCGTCCATCTGGGGATGGTGTACTGCTGTGTAGACCTGTCGAATCTGGAGAGCCCTGCAAACGTGTCTCATGAGTTGAGCGGTAAAGGGCGACCCGCGATCTGTGAGGATCTCTTTGGGCAGCCCAACCCAGGAGAAATATCGCATAAGGGCACCGGCCACGCCCGCACTTTTTAAGCTGGGCAGGGGGATGGCCTCCGGGAACGCCGTGGCATAGTCCATTATGACTAACAGGTACCGGGCTCCTCTGGGGGTCCGGGGCAAGGGCCCCACAAAATCCATTGCTACCATCTCGAAGGGGACCCCGATTATTGGCAAAGGAGATAAGGGTGCCCTGGGCTCGGGGCGTGTGGACGTCCACTGGCATACTTCGCAGGAGCGACAGTATGCCTTAACATCGCGGGCCACTGCCGGCCAGAAGAAGTGGGCCAGTACCCGAGCCAGGGTGTTCTTCACCCCTTGGTGACCTGCCCAGGGGTGATCGTGGGCTGCACGCAGGACTGCGGGTATGTGGGCATGGGGGACCAGTAACTGGCGGTAGTCGCCCACCCTTCCTTTCACTTCCCGGAACCAGTGGCTGCCCTCCTGTATGATGCGGGGCAGCCTCTGGCTCAAGCGGGGTTCCACCACCGCTCCGTCTCTTACCGTCGTCCGACGTCGTAGGCCTTCCAAGGCTTCATCCTGTTCCTGGCTCTGTCCGAAGGTGAGGTCGTTGGCCCAATCCTGGAAGGTATCTTCGAGTCCAAGATCGGGGCTTGCCTCCGACTCCTGTTCCCCGGTGGGTGCAGCTAGTTCTTCCTCCCGGGCTCCTGCTTCTCCTGCTTCCTCCTCCGGTGGCCGGGCGGCCGCCAACGCCTCAGCGAAGCAAGGAGCGTCCCGGCCCAACAGTACGGGAAAGGGCAGCTTTCGGACGCGGGCCAGGGGGACCTCCCAGTGCCTCCCCAGGTACGTTAGCCGAGTCATTACCACTGGACAGTGTTCTTCGTGCCCATGGAAGCACACCACGGTCGCCGTCCGGACTACCGGGAGGTCGGGTGGTAGGAGATGTGACCTTGCCATGGATAGTGAGCTGCCGCTGTCCACGAGGGCTTTGACTTCCTGCCAGCCCACCTGCACGGGTAGCAACCAGGCCGGAGGGCGTAGTCCGACGGTGGACGTTTGCAGCGTGGCCTCATGGCCGAGGTCGCACTCCATGAGCGGGCAGTCTCGTTTCAGGTGCCCCCACTGGCCGCAGGTAAAGCATGGCCCGGGGCCATTACCTGGTCGGGTACCGCCCCCAGGGGCGTGGGATCCTTCCTGGCGATTGGCGCTCCCTCGTCCCAATGGGGGAATCCCTCCATAGAGTGGGGTCCCCCCAAGAATGGGTGCCCCGCGGGCCCCGCTAGGGCGAGCGCGCCCCGGTCGTCCTCTGTCGTCTCCGACCCGAAGGCCCGAAGGCCCCCCGCTCTTGGGCCCCATCGAGGTATTCCGCCCTCCTTTGGGGGGTTCCCCTCGAGAGCCGCCATCGCGGCCTTCGGCCGCCTGAAAGTTTTCCCAGAGTTCCTGGGCCTCACTCAATTTCACTGGCTTCCAACAGGTTATCCAGTGTCGGGCCCTGGGGGGTAGAACCTGTAAGAGCTGCTCGATGACCACGAGCTCTATGATCCGTTTCCCATCGTCAGTGGTAGGGGTGAGCCACGGGGTGGCAGCATCCTTGAGTGCTGCTATGACGGCGCGAGGCCGTGCGGGAACGGGTAGTTGGAAGGTACGAAACCGCTGCCGATGGGTCTCGGGCGTTACCTCCAGCCGGTCGAGGATTGCCGCCTTCACTTTGTCGTAATCCGCCGTGTCGACACGCTCTACGGCCTTTACTGCGGCCTGAGCTTCACCCGTCAGGTAAGGCCCCAGTATGTAGGCCCACTGATCTTTGGGCCACTGGGCTGCCTCGGCTAACCGTTCGAAAGCCTCCAAATATGCCTCTATCTCATCGTCCGGTCCCAATTTAGTCAGGGACGGCCAAGGTCCGCGCCCTGGAACAGCGGGGCCGCCGCCGCCAAAGGGACGAGCGGCCACCGCCTGCTGTAATTCCCGTATCAGGGAAACCTGAGCTGCCTGTTGTTGTTGCGAGAGGTCCCGCAGCAACTGGGCTTGGTGCTCTGCCAGCCACTGTCCGAATTGCGCAAAATCCATGGTGGGGGTGGGGTCTGGGCGTGCCTTTATCGAGTCCTTACTTGAGGAGGAGCTGTCGGACTCATCCGAGGAGGACGTCGGGGGTTCTCCCGATGCGGCTGCCGTACTCACGCCCCGGCGTTCTGTCGGCGGACACCACCCCGGAGGGGCGGGTAGGTGGGGAACCGGCCTACCTAGCGGGTGTGGCGTGCCCGCATTCTCCACCACTGTGTCGGGCTCCTTCTTGGCCTTTGGGATGGCTCCCCCTGTGGCCGTGGCGGAACGGTGCCAGCCGCGGAGCTTGAGGGTGCGTTTGCCAGATGCGGGTAAACTTGGGGGGAAAGCGGGGGAGCGGTGGCCTCAGTTTGGCAGGGGACGGGGTTCGAAGCACCCCTCAGTGTCCCTCTGCCGGCACGCTAGGACCGCGCCCCTGGATCCGTCTCTCTGTCTCACTTGGTCGCCGCGTGCCATCCTCCTCGGCCTTCTCTGTAGCCCCCCTTTTATTCCCCCGTCTCCCTCACTTGGCCCGCCCCCTCATCCCCGTGGCCTTGGCCCCGCCCCTCTATATCAGGGGAACGCCGGTGGGCGTCTCCCCGGTCATGCGCGCCCTCGCCGGCGGCGGTCCTGTGGCCTTGGGGCTGTGCTGCCCAGCCCTCTGGGCTCTACGGGATGCCTCTGCAGCCTCCCCCACTGCCCG
>NW_015165893.1:129998-153648 GCF_001447785.1 Gekko japonicus
CATGGTGAAAAGGATACAAACTGCTGGTGGCTAAAAGTGAAAGTCACTGATTTCAAAGCATTCTGGAGCATCTGTTTTGTTTTAAAAACCCTGTTGTTGCCATGGTGAAAGGAAACAAATTGTTGACAGCTAAAAGTACTTTATTTGAAAACATTCTCTATTTCTATCCTTTTGCATTTTGGATTCTATTCTATAATGAGTATCAGAAAGAATCCTGACAGGAAAGGTTTATCAGACCAACCTGTCACATCAGACATGATGCAAAAATTGTTCAAACAAATGAGACGCAGAATAGAGAGTAAAATAGACAATCATGGAAACAAGATAGATGCTTTCTGGGAGAAGAATGAATTAGAGTCTTGGGGAATCTAAACAAGAATTGAAAGTTAATGTGAAATAACTTGAAGGAACAATAGGGCATATTATAGTCTAGATGGGTCTGCAACCAAGGAAAGGGCTTTCTGAGTCATGCAACCAGGAAGATTTGTCTGTCTCCCTCATTTGTCATCTTTTTCCAGTGACTGAAAAAAAATGTGTTTTGTTTGACATTCTTGCACTAACTCTTATTAGCCCTCCTTCCTGTTTGTGTAAGAGCAAGAGTTCCGTAGCACCTTAAAGACTAACAAAATTTGTGGCAGGGTATGAGCTTCTGTGAGTCACTGCTCCCTTCCTCAAATAAAGCTTCTTCAGATAACAGATGCCTGAAGAAGGGAGCAGTGACTCACGAAAGCTCATACCCTGCAACAAGTTTTGTTAGTCTTTAAAGTGCTACTGGACTCTTGCCCTTTTCTACTGCTACAGACAGGCTAATATGGCTGCTCATCTTGATCTATATAGTTATATGCTTGCTACATTTTATTTGTTTTAAGTATTGTATTTATATTTATATTTGAATGTTAATTTCTTTTCAATGTTTGAAAAGTTTTAATGTTTACTGCCTTGGGGACCCAGAATTGGGTAGAAACGCAGCATAGAAATGTTTTAAATAAAAATGAATAAATAAAATCCCTGTACCTGCAGAAATTCTGGGCAGGATCCAAGCCATTGTTTTCCAATTTGAGGGTGAAGCAAAATTATTACAGAGGTAGCACAATATCCTTCCAAGAATTCTGGTCCCACAGTTGAGGACGGAACATGCTAAGTCTTCACTGTGGAACAGGATTTTGACACGTCAGTTCCCCCAGCAATTCCCTCTTTATATTGTCGAGGCGGTACAGTCAGATGGTTCTCTGTGTCTCAGGTACAAGGTGGTTCAAACTGGAAGACCCTTTCTACCTGGGACAGTCCTTATTTTCTGGTACACATGACTTCCTATTGAATTCCTTATACCAAGTTGGACCATTGGTCCACCTAGCTCAAGACTGACTGGCAGAAGTTCTCTAGAAGCTCAGATATAGAGAGGCCTTCCCCACTATCTGAGATCCTTGCAATGGTGAGAAACCTGGGAAGTTTATTTATTTAGAACATTTTGATGTTGCCTCTCCAGGAACCAGCCCAAGGCAGTTTACTAAAAAGAAAAAAAGAAAAACGCTAAAAGATACTAATTAAAATCCAGCATTTAAAAAAAGTCCAGTGTAAAAATATAGATCCTAAAAACAGACTGCAAGAAACTTAAAATAATAGTTTCCAGGCTAAAAATAGTGTTAGAATAAACCATTAATTAAAAGCCTACATGAACAGAAACATTTTGGCCTGGAGCCTAAAAGAAAGCAATGTCATTGCCAGGTGATCCTCAACAAGAGAGGTGCCATTACTGAAAAAGCCCTGTCTCTGTTTCCCACCTGCCTTACCTCTGAAGGCAAGGGCACAGAAAGGAGGGCTTGTGATGCAGATCTTACCTGGTGGGCTGTACAATATAGGAGGAGGCAGTTTTTCAAGGAAAAACATATACTCTGCCATTAACCACCACCTCTCCTTTTCTCCTAACACTCCTTGCACACACCTTCTTGCTCATTAGATTGGCTCTGCAATTGATATGAAGACACAGTAACCCCTGGGTCCCTATGCCATTGCTTCGTGGAACTGACACCATCACTGTGTGTACCTAGCTGACTTGGATATATGCCTCAGCAATTATTGTAAATTAGCACAGAGGGACCTGCTAAAGGGGAATTAGGGGAGGGAAGGAGTTGATAAGAACCAGGGCTCTTTTTGTAGAAAAAGCCCAGCAGGAACTCATTAGCATAATAGGCCACACCCAACAGCAGGAACTCATTAGCATAATAGGCCACACCCCTGACAGCACAGCTCATTAGCACATTAGGATGCACCCACATGTGTACCAGAAGTGTGGTCATCCAGCCACACCCACCTTTTGCTTGTTATTCTGTTTACCTTGTTTGTTGTCAAAACCCAGGGCCTTCTTTTGTAGCAGGAACTCCTTTGCATGTTAGGCCACACACCCCTAATGTAGCCAATCTTAATGAGTTTCTGCTGTTGGGTGTGGCCTATTATGCTAATGAGTTCCTGCTGGGCGTGGCCAACTTGGGAGCCAGCCGGAACTCCGTTCCTGTGCGTTCCTGCCCAAAAATAGCCCTGATAAGAACCTTCTTTCTGTATCTGCCCCATTGCCTCAAGCCTAATACATTTCCACAGGTCTCTCTATCTGTATAGTGATACATTTTTTTTCCATAATGGCCACTCTGGGGAAATGGATAAAAGTGAATTCTCACAGCTTTGGGGCTATCTAGTTTCCCTTCTGGATTTGACCCAAAATATTTATGTAGCTGCAACATCAAATGGCAAAGGTTCATCCATGTTAACCAGGTAGGTCATTTACAAACATCAGACAGGTTACCTCTCATATAAAGATTGGTAAATTTCTTAGTCATTCAGTGCCTCATTAATTATTCCCTGCTCATTCCTTGCTAATTATGTCAGGTACTTCTTGGAGGTAGTATGTCCAGAACTAAAGTAATCCATTGATTTCCTGTATATGAGGAATAATTTAGTAACTTTTTATCATGTAGGAGTATATGAGTGGGGGGGGGGGGCAGAGTCTTCCTGGTTTCTGGACAGTCATTGATCTTGGTTCATACTGACTTGACCTCAGGTCAACACCCATCCCCAGAAAAAAGGAAGGGGTTGATAATCTGAATTACTTTACAGACTTTAAGGAATACTGACCTGGATGCACTTTCTAGGAGTAAAAATGCATATTACACAAGGGATCAGTAACCAAGGCAGTGTTCCCTCTAAGCTGAGTTAGTGTGAGCCAGCTAACATTTATTTAGTCTGAGGCTCACACATTTTTGTCCTTTTATCCTAGTCAGAAAGTGGGAGCGGTGCTGTAAAGAATGCTTGTAAAGGATGCAAAGGTACAACACATTGTAATCAACTTGATTAGAGCAGAGGAGAAATGCTTGGGGTAGAAAATTAGCATCTGTAGTGAGATAAAAAAAATTCTGTGTCCCTGTTCAGTGTGGGGGGGTGTCCATTGTTCATAACTTCTTGAGTTTAACAATCTCACATGCTGTAATTTCCCTTTGAAATTTCTTTGTTTGAGGACTGCCGCTCTTAGTTCAGCAATGGAATATCCTGAAAGATTAAAAACGTTCTCCCACTGGGTTTTGAGTGTTGCAGTTTTTAATGTTGAATATATGTCCATTTATTCTTTTTCATTGGGACCAACCTGTTTGTCCAATGTACTGAGTGGAAGGGCATTGTGGACATTTGATGGCATATATAATATTGGAAGATGAGCAAGTGAATGAACCTGAGATGGTGTGGCAGGTGTTGTTTGTTCCAGTTACTGTGTTGTCAGAGATCCCTGTTCATGAGTAGGGAAACTAAAATGCATTGAATCTCTCAATTGAAAAGAAACATAATTTTCAGATCTAATTCTGAATGCATTCAGTTTTAATGGGACAGTAGTTCCAAAGATCAAAATTTCAGTGGAAACTGCAAGACTGGTTAGCAGCAAAAGGAAACTGGGCCACCAAAGAACACAGTGGCTAGACATCATAAAAGTCAACACCAGCCTGAGCATGAAACAACCCCCAAAAACAGTACAAGATCAGAAAATGTGGAGAGACCAGGCCCATAGAATTGCCAAAAGCCGAACATGACTGAATGGCTAACAACAACAACAGAGGTTAGATGCAGGGTTGCCAGGTAAGGCAGACAAGACTTACCAGGAGGCTCCGGGAGAGGGGAGGGAAGAAGTGTGATTGAACTCTGAAGCAAGTTCTAGATGATTTACCATTGCATTTAAAGGGACAGCATTCCTTTTAAATGCCTTCCCTCCATTGGAAATAATGGAGGATGGGGACACCTTCTTTTGCTTTTGGGGCTCATAGAATTGGATCCCCTGGTTCAATCTTTTTGAAACTTGCTGGGGGGTGGTTGAGGAGATGGACCAGCAGCTATGCTGAAATGTTGGTCCCTCTGCCTCAAAAAAAAGCCTCCCCCCCAGAGCCCCAGATACCCATGTGTCATGGGTCCTGGCTCTGCTGAGGCTGACTATTCCTCAGATGAGGAAGAGGCATGGAGCAACCCAGCCTCCTCTGGAGTCAGCCCAGAAGAGAAACCTTTACCAGCACCTGCACAGGAGAGGCAGCAAGGCAAAGAGACTGAGATGCAGCCAGAGGGAGAGACTGATCCAGAGCCTGGCCCAAAGGCAACACGAGGGGCTGTGAGTCTTTGCAGGCTGACTCCCAGGGAAGGGAGGACCTGTTTGTAAACACCCCCGCTCATCTGCTTTGGCACGAAAGCAACTTTGCATGCTCAGACCTGATCCTGGCTGTCAGCCTCCGCTCCTAGCTCCTGAAAACTCTGACTGATTTCCCAGCTTCCTGACCTTCGTCTCTGTTTCTCGGCTCGCTTTTGGACTGAATATCCAGCTTCCAGTGAAGGGTATCTGTGGTGACGGGATAGACTCAGCACACCATAGTTTGATTCTCCATTATACCCTATGGGGAGCGGTCTCCATAGAGTATAATGGAGCCCAGCAGCCATCCCCCCCCCCGCTTTCTGATGGCCCTAAAGTGGGGGGAGAGGCTCCAAACTGAGGGATCCCTCACCCCCAACTGGAAATTGGCAATCTTAGATCTCTGCCCTGTGCTCAGGAAGTACTTAACATGTCTATAACTTCACAGATGATGCAGTTGTTGCTGGTATTTTATTTCCCAACCTGGCTTGGCTGAGATAAATTGTCATCTTGTTCATGTACTCTCATTTCAGAACTTTATATCCTGCCAGAAATGTGCTCAAATTTTCTGTCTGGGATTAATATCCTGACCATCTGCCCTTCCTATCTATGGAAATGACGGAGCTTTTGGAGAACAGTTTATTCATAAACACCTCCTGTTTGAAGGAACCAAATAAAATGTACTGTACATAAAAAAGCCTTTTGTGCTTGTGCAGATTCGCACATCCATGGAGCACAATCGAGCATGGGAAATCTGTGCACAAAAGCAGATTTCTGTTTGCTGTTTCCCTGTTGGATCAGAAACCATGGAAACATTTTACACCTACTTAGTAAATAAGGAAGTGAGAGACAATCTTTATGGGTTTAAGAATGGCCCAGTACTTTATTAACATTTAAAGTATCTGCAATAGAAAAACAGTTGACTTGACACATATAACTCCTTCACATATAGCTGAAGTATGATTTAACTTAGACAAGGATACTGAGATGACATATCCTATTATGTCCTCTGTATGAGCAATTATGCTGTGCACTGAGAAGCAGTAGTTAGATATAACTAGGTTGAGGGAGACCATACTGCATCACTTCTTCCTCTGAGCCCCTTAGCTCCAGGTGTGGGGGGAGCTGCATTTGGATCTGTACTGAGTCCCATATGGATCTAGAGTCTTAGGTTACAGACCCCTACTGTAGACTCTTGGCCAATATAAATCAATGGGGCTTGATTTTTCCTAACAATCAATCAAGGTGTTTTCTGGTTAGGGCTCTGAGATAATTGCAGGCTGGGACAGCTCTATCACCTCCCACCCAGTCAAAAGAGACAGAAGCCAATTCGGCTCAGTTTCATACAGTGGCTGACCTGATAGACAAATAGAGAAGACAAACGTTCCCCCTGTTGTTGTTGCCCAGAGAGTGAGGTCCCATGAGTGTTCATGAGTGAGCCCCATGGTAAGCTGGGCTTGAATTCTGAAGTCAGACATAGCATATGCGTGAGTGCTTGAAATGCAAACATGCATTTCGATCCCACCATTTCCCTGTTTTTCCTCATGACTAATGCTGTTGGTGTCCCATCTAGGTGCTAATCAAGTCTACTCAGACTGAGCAATATTAAGTCATTGGATTGATGGGGGATGATGCTTTTACTGAACTCAGCCTTTCTTGATCACAGGAAGTAAGCAAGCACTACAACTCCTACTGGATAAGGCATGAAATCACTTCGAGCAAGAAACTGGGATGACCTTAGAAAAATCGGTGAGTTTTCAGAATAAGTAATTGGCTCTTTATCTCATGTAAAATATTGAAAATAGGTATTGCACCAAAGTGGATTTTTTAGTCAACTGCTGCCTTGAATAGCCTGTTTGAATTTCAGATGCTTGCTCCATTGACAAGGAAGATGGCCGTATGCCATCTTCTTGGGATGTGATGTGCATATGTAAGAGGGAGGGGAATCCATCCAGAGAAGTGATTGAGATGGTCTGGGCATCCACTAATAACTTGCAGCTCTGCTGCAGAGCCTCTGCAATGAGGCAGACTCACCTCTGCTGAAAACTAATGTCAGACTAATTTGACTAATGTCAGAAACCTGCTGACATGTGTGTGTGTTTTGTAATGCCTAAGAATCCCAGATTTGTGTAACCATTCCAAATATCACATGACCCCAAAAAGAGATTTTTGTATATGTTTTCAGCTTGATAATTCTGGAATGCACACCCCTTTCTAGCACACACTCTGGGAATTGCATCAAATGCTATCCAGTATTCATTACTTTTATTTTCAAGATTCAAGTAGGGATGTATAAATTATTCTCTTGTTTCTTTTTATTTTCATATATTATTATTGTGAATCTTTCAATTTCTCTCACAGTTTCTGGAGTTCCTGTGTGCCATTTTTATTCTGTTTCCATGACATTTGTATGTTGTAGATCATTTATATACAATGGATGCAAGAAAAAACAAATTGTATACATGTGACTGGAAAAACTGAGTGCATGGAAACAGAAAGGCACAGGAAATTAAGTCATATAGGTTCAATGTCTGGAAAGGAGGCATGGAATTGAAGTAGGAATTTACATTGGTTTGCAAAATGTTCCATACCCTATAGGAAACTTCATGGGGAAAAAGAGGTTGTTCATGGCCGAGGAGGATCACACAAACTTTCTCCAGTGGCATTTTGAATTATCCAAAAGATTCAGAGATGAGGCTCAGAGAGCTGCCTCACATATATCCTTTGGCAAGTAATATCACATTTAAAATTAAGGGAGGACTGTTGTAGGAGTCAGAGCTCTTTAACAATAGGTAGTACTGTTGAGGACAATATCTCAGTGTACATTCCTTCTCCTTCACATGTTAATTAAATGGATCATGGGAGGTGAAAATTATTACAGTAGCCAAAAGTATAGTTATAATGTTACTCTCATCATATCTCACAGAGACTATATTTTAGAAGGGTAATATACATTGCAAATTAATTTGCATGAAATCCTGCTGTGACGGAACTCTTTTCAAAGGAATGCATCATTCAGCTAGACAAATCAAATCAAAATATATGAGCAGGTAGACCAAAAAAGCACAAAAGGTTAGCAGTGAATAATAAGAAATTTAGATCGACAGATGGTGAGGTGACTTACTAATTACCTATAATTTGAGTAGTTTCATGTAATAAAATCCTTCTGAAGTCCCTTGGTGTTGTTTCACACTTCTAGCATTATTTTTTCTGCTTTTGCAGTTCACTGTAATGATTCAGAACTGTTACTGGGATAGTCACAGAAGACATTCAGTTCAATTCAAACAGATATTCAGCATTCAGTCAGTCCTGGTTAGTGATGGGTGAAAACTCCCTGCACTCAGTTCAGAATTGGGCATGGTTCAGAAACTAAGCCATTTGCCGGACAATAATCAGATAGTTCATTTCCCCCCCAAACCCCATTCCCAACTCCAAAATGGGATATGAAAGTCCACAGCATTCCCAAAGATGTAACTGAGAGTGTCTCATGAGATTCACACACACATGCACACGTACAGTCAAACACTCAGGGTCTGTGGAAAGACAGGATGGCAGAAGGCCATCCAGATACATGATGGACCAAAGAAGAAAGATCTGCCTGCCTGCATCTGCCTCCCCTTCACACTGTCTCCCTGTTGCCTTAGAAATCTTTTTTTTCAGCAATCCTGAGAATTCCATTACCCACAGCACACTGGGCCTCTTCGATGCTGCCAAAACAGTATCTGTAGAACAGGGAAGGGGGAATGAATGAAAAAGAAGGTGGCAGGGAGACAGGGAGACATTTCCTCTTGTCCATCAGCTGACCATCCACTGCTTAGAGAGCCAGTTTGGTGTAGTGGTTAAGTGTGCAGACTCTAATCTGGGAGAACCGGGTTTGATTCCCCACTCCTCCACTTGCACCTGCTGATGTGACCTTGGGTCAGTCACAAGCTCTGGCACAGCTGTTCCTGAAAGAGCAGTTTGTGTCAGAGTTCTCTCAGCCCCACCCACCTCACAGGGGGTCTGTTGTGGGGAGGGGAAGGGAAAGGAGTTTGTAAGCCGCTCTGAGACTCCAAGTGAAGGGCGGGGTATTAATCCAATCTCTTCTTCTCTTCTTCTTCTACCTCCACTGCTACCTGGCATTATAACAGCAGTAGCAGTTCAATTTGAGGGAGAGGAAGGAGGGGGATGAGATAAGAGCAGCAGGAAATGGGTGAGTAGAAAGCTATAAGTCTGTGTTTAAAGTGCTGTCAAATTACAGCCATCTTATGGTGACCCTATCAAGGGTCTTTCAAGGCAAGTGAGAAGCAGAGGTGGTTTGCCATGGCCTTCCTCAGCAGAGTCTTCCTTAGTGGTCTCCCATCCATGTACCGAGCCTGCTTAGCTTCTGAGATCAGACAAGATCGGGCTATACCATGCCATCTTCCCTCAGGGAACTATATAACTGCAGCCAAAGAAGAATTCAATGATGTGAAGCTCA
Source organism: Gekko japonicus (assembly GCF_001447785.1). Classification (NCBI taxonomy): domain Eukaryota; kingdom Metazoa; phylum Chordata; class Lepidosauria; order Squamata; family Gekkonidae; genus Gekko; species Gekko japonicus. The sequence goes on from NW_015165893.1 coordinate 139,106, forward strand.
CTCTTGTTTTGAAGCCAAGCATTATGAACCACTCTGCTCACACCTGGACTGTATCAGATGCAAGTTTTAATGGCAGTGCAAGTCCTGAACTCTTGACCCAAGAAAATATTTCTCTGTAATGGACTATGACAATGTTGGAAGACAAAGAGTGACTTTGGGGCTTGAGGAGTATTTTTATAATAGTTTGGAGATTAACATACTTAGTCCCTGTTCACACTAGACGGTTGCCCATTCCCAATCTGCCCTACCTGGCCAAAACCCGCAGCAAAAAAGAGCCACCTACCTAGGTGGTTCTTTCTGAAGGGCCGCATCACTGCCGGCCGTGGGATCGCCGGTGCCCCCGGCCGTACTGCGCATGCTAGAACATGCACAGTTCGGCAGCCTCCCCCTCTCACTTGTCTCTTCCTCCATGGCATCTGATCGTGCCGGGGAGCAACGGCGCCGCGGCTCAGGGGATCGTGGGATCCCGCAGCGGCGTCTCTTTTTTGGTGCGGCTTTTAGACGCCGGGCTTTGCCCAGTGTTTTCCCTGCCGTGTGGCAGGGGCCTTAATTTTGTTACTAATAGATCAGCCAGCGGTAATATAATCAACAGAGACAGCAACACATGTAAGGAAATATGAGCATAACGTTAAAAAAACAACAACGTTGCCTGGAGGTATCTCAATAACCTGTTGGGATCAGAAGGAAGGCCTTGACCTTGTTGGGCAATATTTCCCGTGATGGAGGGTCAACCTAGATGAGATGCTAGAATTATCTGTGAACTGATTTCCAGTGTGGTGTTTGTTCTTCAATAGTGACCATGAATCCATGGATTTGTAGGGGGAGGAGATAACTCTTCTTCCCCTGTGTCATTTTCCTGACTTCAATGAGCCCCATCCTCCCCTGATTTTTAGACATTGCATGTATCAAGCTATAAGTCTCTATCAAGGAGAGAAACCAAATTGTGTGTGTGTGGGGGGGTAGCTTCTTAGGAGGATGGAAGTGAGCCCCAGTGAAACCCAAGCTGTAACTAAACCCCAGAAGCACAAGATAGGACTGGCTTCCCCAGCAGAGAATCCTCCCAGTAATAGGCTGACATAATTAAGGATTAAAATTCATATACAGATGTGCCTGCTGTTAGGGAGCTGTACTGTAGAAATGAATGTTACAAATGTCCTTCAGAAATCCTTTCACTTTAATGTGGCTGGAGGGAGCAAAATTTCCTTGGTGATAGTACAGGCAGAGGTGTTTGATCCCCCACACACACACTGCAAGATTGTGTTTGGCTCAGTTTGCACACAGAAAGAGGGAAGAAGGGTTACACACTGCCTGAAGTCACTGGCATAAATGCCAAGCGGCAGAGGCAATTACTTTCTTTTAAAAGAAGAGGAAATCTGAGTTGACATGTTTCAGTCAAAGACAGAAAAGAACAGCCAGAGGGCCTCAAGGATGCCACATGTGAGCATGTGATAGGAAAAGCTTTCTGCTGCCAATAATTCAATACTGTAAATGGGGGGGGGGAGTTAGCATTAAGAAACTGATTTGGTCTCACGTGGAGTGTTTGTTGGTGTGCAGAAGCTGCAACTTGTCTTTGGAATAGTTTTGGTCAAACTCCCCTGGGCTCAGATTGTAAATAGTTCACCAGTTAAGATCAGTGTTGTGAACTCTTTTTTTAAAAAAAAATCTAAACATTGGCTCTCTTTTTTGTATCTGTGCTTTCTCAAAGCTATGTGGGAGGGCAGCACATGGCCCGGTTAAGCATGCAATGATGACTTTATTTCCATGGTGCGTGTCAAAAGGAAAATACTTTTAACCCAAATGGTCAGACTCCTGGATTTTTTTAAAAAAGATAACATGTACATGTTGCATGTCTTGCTCATGGGGTGTACATGAAATTCAAGTCCCCCACTGCTCCATTGATGACTCCCAGGAGTCAGTGTACCAATCTCTGAATTCCATATCAGTTTAAGCAAGTTTCAGCAATCAGCACACATTTGTCAACACAGCAGCTGCCTTTCTTGGAGCACTTTGAGGAACAGAGACCACATAGGTGCACAATCAGTGCCGATGCGCATAGTACTCTCAGTTTAATTATGAGCAAAAGACCATTTTTGAGGAAGCTTGCCTCAAAATACCGTCAAGTATTACAATTGAATTTTGGCACCATACCTACCTCTGAGTCAATTGAGATGCTCAGAAGCTATCAGATTAGTCCTGTGAGATTGTTGCAATCAGAGGTGGTGCCCCCCCCCATAGTTTAGGAGCCAGCCAGAATTTCTAGGAACAACTTGGGAGACACAGAAAACTGATTGCACCAGTGAGAAACAAGATCCCGCTGTTGCCAGTGTGTTCTTCTTGCCAACCCCCTTCCCTCTTTCCTATGGACAAGTTTATTTTGACATGATGCTAAACAGATTTGTTCAGTGGGGGAAAATGTGCAGCAGCAATTTAAGTTTCCGTACAGAAGGACATGTGGTGTTCTTTTAGGAGCTAGATTGTTTCTTAAAATAAGTACATCAAAAGGAAAATAAAATGGAAGTGGATAGTGGCTTTTCCTTCCTCCCTTCCTGTGTGTGCTGCACTGTTTGGGTGATTGTGCAGTACTGGAAAAGGTTAGGAGAAACTTTGATGGGCAATGCTTAATTAAGATCTAGCTGGGGGAGGCAGAGGTATAGGCTAGCTACACACCACAACCAGACATGAAAACATTTCTTGTAGACAGCAAACACTGGTTGCAGGTAAGAACTAAGGAAATCAGTGGAGGAAATTGTAGGTCCTGCCTATAAGTGGCCATGCAAGGACAGTTTGTTTCTTGACCCCTTCAGAAACTTAGAATGCAATTCTATGTAGAGTTAGGATTGAGCCAGCAACTGTCAGTATTTTAGACAACAGTGAGTGTGATCACGTACACAATTAGCCTCGCCATAGGCGCAAATGCCAGGTGGATTTAAAGGGTGTGATCAGACACGAACATCTGGGAAGTGCCCTGCACCTGTCAGCAACCTGTTTTGCTCTGCCACAGAAGTGGAGTAAAAAGACACCAGGGAAAGTCCAGTAGCAAATGGTTTGCTACGGGGCACGGATGGACTTTCCCCTGTCTGATCACTCCAGTGCACTCTCATGGCATTGGAGTGGTCTGAGCAGGCCATTCCGACTCCGCGCCATTGTTCCCCCCCCTTCTCTGTATGCACATCATCGCACACTCCATAGGGAGCCCTCAGTGCTGAGATGCGATTCATCGATTCCCCATTTAAGCGCATCGGGAACAAATGGGGGGGGGGAATGACTCACCCACAGTTGCGTTTGATCACGCAGTGGCGGGCTGCCCCCACAGCTTCAAAGGAGTGTGATCATGCAACTGCGGGTCAAATTCCTCTGGAGGAAATAGCCTCACTCCCCCCCCCCGCGTTATCTCATGCGTGTGACCACCACCAGTGACTACTGGGCAACTCTTCCATTGTTTGTTGTTATGGTGATCTTGCCCTCTTCCCTCCCCCATGCACAGGGTATTCCCTCTATTTCTTCTTTCTTTATTGCTGAGCATAAGTGCCAGGAGCTGTGAAAGCCAGCTCTTTGTCAGGGACAGGCAGGATTGTAACTGGTTTGGGGGCACCAGTCCCACCCAGCTTGGGGGCTGGTGCAGCTGCCCTGATTGCCCATTGGCAAAGGCCATTTCCTGCCAGAGCCCAGAGTGCAACTGACAAGAGGCAACACAATTAGTAAATTGAGACATGATTTACAATGTCCAAAGGTTAAGGTGTTCAAAGGAGGCTAAATGAGACTTAACAGTGCTTCAGTTGGGCTGAACCATGCACTAGGGTAGGGCTGGATAACATATGACCTATGATCAGGCCTCGGATGGGGCCGGAGCACCCTGGAGCAGCGCTCCAGGAGTGAGGCACCAGGGGGGTGGGCACATGATGAAGCCCCGCCCCCTGCTTCCAGCTGCCGTCTCCTTCCAGCCACCCTCATTCAGGCCCAGGAGGAGGCAGAAGAAGGACGGTAAGTTGGCTTCCTCTCCGCCCTGTCCCTGGCTGCCTCAGGCCAGTCTGGCTGGCAGGGGTGGCAGGGGCTTTCTCTCAGGGCAGGGTGGGTGGACCGCAGGAGCTTTGGGCACTGTGGCCTGGGTGGCGGGGTGGCGGGGGCTTTCTCTCAAGGTGGGGTGAATGGGGGTGGGCCACAGTATTTACATGGCAAAACAACACAGTCTAACTAAATGAGACCTAGAGTCCTGTAGTGCTGAATCAGTGAGAACTGGTTTCAACTCACTACATGGTGTAGCCTCATCTGCCTTCCAAGTCACTGAATATAAAATGGGAAAGGGAGAACCATATATGCTTCTCTACATTCCTAGGAGGAAAGGTGAGATAGCAATGTCCTATCTAGGTAGATGCTGGAAGCTCCCAAATCACCCCCCCCCTTTGGAAGTAGCAGATGTGCAAGGCTCTGATATGGGTTGAGACCACATCAAGGAGAGAGGGCTTTAACTCTTTCCCCTGTATTCATGCATACGTTGCCTGTGTTTTCTCCAAAGTGGTAAATAGCTCTCTAGGGCCGAGACAATGTTCTTTTTCATAGAAAAAGAGGTGCAGGAGCTCATTAGCATATGCCACACCCCCCCACGTGTGTCATCAGATAGGCTCGCCAGCTCTGAGTTGGGAATACCTTGGAGATTTTTTAGGTGGAGCCTGAGTGGTGGGTGTTGCCTTCTGACACACTTCCGGTAATGCCAGGGGGTGTGGCCTTCTGACACTTCAGGTGATGTCAGGGGTGTGTGGCATATGCTAATGAGCTCCTGCACCTCTTTTTCTATGAAAAGACCCCTGCCTATAATGCTGAACATAGTATCCTAATGGAACTAGAACTATTTGGCAGTCTCCTATACATCCACATCCCTCATAACCCCTCCCCCCGGGGAGGCTGGGGAGCTGGAATTTCCCCCTGCCATCCTGTATTTTGTACATGTATATTGTTTTTATCTACTAATATTTATTGGCTTGTTTTAACTTAGATTTAAAATTGAGATTTTGCATATTATTTTGTTATAAGCTTCCCTGAGCCTTACTAGTGGGGAAGGGTGGCCTAGTAAATCCAATTTAATCAATCAATAAATAAAAATAAATAAATCAATGGTATAGCTTTGCAGCATTAGGCAGGCAGAAAAAAACTGCATTATAAGCCCCTTGGTGAGTTGCAAAAAACAACAACAAAAAAGCGCTGAAGGACTGCATTCAGCTTGATGGATCACAACTCTCTGGGGTTGCCTCCTAACAAAGTGAACTGTATATGCACAAGATAAGCACATATGGGCATCATGCAGAGAGATGGAGTAGGGTGCTACTTTAATAGGCCTACACTGTGGTGAATATGAGCATCAAGGAATTGAGACTAGTATGTTCAGTCTTGGCCTGGAGGCAGGGCTATTGCACTCAATCCCACTCCTGTTTGAGCACATGATGCCCTGCACCTGCTTATGTTGTATGTACAGGACTCTAATTATCACACATTTCTTTTAATCTCTTGGGCAGTGGGATGGATGAAGATATGCACTTCACCCATAGGAAGATCTGTGCATGCCACCCATCTTCCCTCCTAACTGCTGTCATCCATCCTATCCCTCACTGGTTTTGGCAGGCAAGCATGAACAAATGTCTCCTATTTCATGGCATCTTAGTTTGTTCCAGCTCATGTCCAAGTGGATGCAGTTCTGTCATTGCCCCCTTTAGGGAAGGGAGGGTGAGACTGTAGTTAAACAAGATTTGGCCAGTGCCTTGTACAACCTGGCCAATCATGGGAGGCATAGGAAAGGCTATCAAACCCTGTTCCATCTCTCAACAGTCACAAGCTTTTTACTGTGGCAGTGCCCATCCACCCACTCTGCAGCAAACAATTTGGATATAGCTTTGTATTTAGGAGCCAAGCAGGAATTCATGTGTGTGAGTCCTTCAAATTATATTAGAAAGGAGATAAATCAAGCACCTGATAACACCACAGCAGATCTTGCCACTGAATTCTGCATGTTTGTTTTCATCTACTTAAGGTTTGGTGAGAACTTATACTTTCAAATCAATGGCACGGCCATGGTCACCTGCATGGCTCTACAGTATGCTAACATTTTCATGGCGGATCTAGAGCAGTGCTTTCTGAACTCCTGCCCATTGGCATTTCTCCTTTATTTGAGTTTAATTGATGACATTTTCATTGTCACATAATGTCACCCTAACCATTGCCACCCCAACCACATAAAACAATCCATTGTCTATAGGCAAGACCTATGCTATAGTTGCATTTGACCAAACCCCTCAGACAGAGATACTCACTTGAGGGATCTACAGCGGGTGTTGCAACTATAGTATCTTCCTGAAATGGTAGGAAAGATGATTGGAAAGGCCAGAATGATACCCAGGGACAGCTTGCTACAAGACAAGCTGAAAGAAAATGACAACAGAACACCACTGGTGGTCACATACAGCTCACAACTCAAGCCAGTCCAACATATTATTAATGACCTACAGCCCATGCTAGATAGTGATGCTTCCCTTATATAGGCACTGCCCCCCCAACTTTTTCTTGCTTATAGACAGCCTGCTAACCTAAAACAACTTCTCACCTTCAATTATAAACTACTTAACAGTAACATGGACTTTGATACTAAGTCCTGCAACAAAGCAAGATGCTAACTTTGCTCTCATATAGATCCTAGGAGGGGGTTGGATTGCTCCCAGCCATTTAAACCAAACAGCTGAGTGGCGGAGCTGAGCTGAATCCAAGAAAATCCCTTTAAACAGCTGTGGGAGCAGGCTGTTCTTGTGACTCAGCTGTTTCCAAAGGCTAGGAGCAGCCTGCTCCCACCACTCAGCTGTTTTGTCAGCTTTCATAGGGAGGAGAAAGCAGGGACTTAAATCCCAGCTTTTTGCTCCTCATCAACCCATAGACATCCATGAACTATCGCTTTTGTGCCAAACATGCAGGCACACGTATTGTCAGAGTGGTGATTCCCCAGGGTACATCTATCTTTCTGGTACAAGCCTAGAACTCGCCTGGCTGCAGTGGCGAGGAGAGAGCACAAGATTTGCTTATAATGTGCGGAAAGGAGGCTGCGAGAAAGAAAGGCCGGAGTCACTTCAGGGTGCTGGATTCCTGGAGATTTCAGAGGTGGAACCTGAAGACAGTGGGGTGTGAGGAGGGGTGGGGCCTCAGACTTGTAAAATGCCATGGACTTCACCCTCCAAACCAGCCATTTCCTCCTGGGGAACCACTTTGGCCAATCTCCAGGTGAGGCCTGGAGATCACTCAGAATTGCAACTGCTCTTCCTGTAGCAGAGATCACTTCCCCTAGAGAACATGGTGGACTCTGTGGTATTATACCCTCCTCAGGTTGCCACAGCAACCTGACACTGAGTGTTCAATGCTGGGGCACTTGCTCAGAGCCTCTTTCTAGAGCTTGTTGTATTTCTTTCTACAACGAGCCTTATTCCTAGTATTAATATAATGCAAATCAGCCATCAGCAACACAAAACTCAGTTTAATTCATTTGCTTGTGTTTTCATTCCTGGGTGTGAGAGCAATGTTCATTCAATCAGTTTTTGTCAATGATCTCATCCCCCCCCCTTTTCTGTTCTGACTTTTAGATTCTTTTTGCTGTGTATGCATTTGGTGTGGTTTTCATATGCACTTCTTATATGTACAAAGGTCATTTATTGGTACAATTTACTTATAATGGTGATTTACTGATTAAAGCATAGTGGGTTTGCACAGAAAGAGAAGAAAAATTAACAAAAAAGATCGGGGGGGGGTAGTGTCAAAGCAGCAGAGAAGAGAAATTTAAAAATGTACCTGGCACGTAGATCTTTAGGTGAGAAGAAGGGTGGACAATAGAACCAATAGAGCCACTTCCGAAAACGTCGGGAAAAGAACACCCGCCAGTCCAGAGACCCGACCCGAGCCGAGGCGACAGTAACAGCAACAACAACTACAACCGCCACCATGGGGGTGCCGGTAGGTTGCCCCATCCCCATATATATACTGTGGTCCTAGTTAGGGAAAAACGGTGATTAGCACCAAAAATCTGTAAGCCGCTCAGAGACCCCTAGACAAGGGGTTCGAGCGAGATATCAAATCGAATGTATAAATAAATAAATAAATAAACCATGGAGGTAGACAGTGGGAGGAAATGCAAATGTGTTCTTCTTTGGTGTTTTCCAGATTGCCTTAATGTTGCATTTTTACTCCCCAATATTACTGTATGCTTTTTCCTTCTTATGACCAGATGACTTGGTTAACATCCCCATGCTGTCCCAGTCTTTCCTCATTTCCCCCCTGTTCTTTCCTACTAGTTTTTCCTGTAGTTTTTCCCCATTGTCTAATGAATTTGCAAGATAGCCTCTGCTTGGAATCTGAACGTTTTTTTCCTGCCTCATGGATTGCCACTGAAAACCCACCCAAAAAGGGCAGGTTTGGGTGGCAAACTTTTAAAAAATATTTGCATGCCAGCACTGAAATGTTTCAGTGTTGGAGGACACCTGCACTGAAACAAACATTCAGTCCCATTGGGAGGCCCAACACCAGTAGCCAATCATTGCCCATTTATTTTCTCTGCAGCCCGATCTATCTTATGCATGCATTGGCGGCAACAAATTTCAAGGTGTTCAGTGGAACTATGTCATGTCAAAAGCCCAGAGCCCTTGGCCTTCAAGGAAGCATGAAAGAATATTGTTTGGCCAAAGACCCGTCCAGATGTGTGGGTGTTTGTGTGCATAAATGCAGGCCTTCTCTTGTGCAAAGTTGGTGGCTCTTGCAGAGCAAAGTGAGTAGGGGGCTTTCCCCCAAGAAAGGGCACAGGGCTCTGGAGACCAGGGCAGATTTGTCTTGGAAGTGCCCATCTCCACACATGCTTTCTTGAGTTCATTGGGAGTAAGCCCACTTGAGCCCTGACCTGGACACATTTGTTGTGTAGAGGAGGAGAGGTGTTAAATTTGATCCACTCCAGGTGTCAAATAAACTAGGTATGCCACTGGAGCTGTGTACTTGATGCAAATCAGGTAAAGAAATTCAAACAATTTTAGGGAGCCAATCAGAGAGATCACTCAAAGAAAAAGAGGCAACCAGTATGGAGTGAGACATGCACACCAGGAATGGCCCTCAGTTATAGTGTGATTGGAGGGGAATGTACTTTAATGGAGATTGCACAGCCCCCTTGAGGCTGCTGAAACACTGCAACACTTCAGCACATGCACATTTTTTTAAAAAACAAACAAACCCAAACACCACAAAATCAGTCCTCAGTGTGAATGTGAACAGACAGAACCATAGGGGGGGGGAATTAAAAAAACAAAACAAAACATGTAAGTCTGAACTGATCGCACCCATAGCATGATCATCGAAACCACTATGACACTCACAAAACCCCAAAAGGCAGATACAGTCTGGAAAATGCCTTTAAAAAGAACATCTTTATCATGCTTTCCCTCTGAGGAGCTCAGAGTAACATACAGGTCTCCCTTTTATCCTCCCAACAAACCTGAAAAGATAGCCAAGCTGCAAAATGGCATAAGGTCAACCGCTGAACGTTACAGCAGGACAGGGATTTGAACCAGGTCTCTCCAGTCAAAGTGTACGCAGTCTGGGTTGAGGGGTAGCAACCCTCTGGAGCTTTGCTGGCCTGTCTCAGGAGTTTCTTAACCATTATCTACAGCATTCTGCAGTACAATCATTTCAGACGGGAAAAAGGTTCATTTTAGCCACAAATAGATAGACAATCCTTTGAATGTATAAATCATTCCAGTGCGTCTCCCTGTGCAATTATTATTTGGCAATAGAAATTCTCTCAAGGAAAAAAAAAATGATTAGAAAATCAATGTTGCCCTCAAGATAGTTCATGGACTGCTCCAGATGTCTAACATTACAAAAAGAAAAGAAAAGAAAGAGGATGCTAATCAATAGCGAGGGGGACAACTCCGATCTTTAAACCAATTGGCCTTTTCTCCCTCCATACCTGTTGCTAAAAATGTGATTGCTGTTTTTTTTTAAAAAAAAATCCAGGAGACTTATGCTTCTGGATAAAGCACACTTAAGATATCCTTTAATTACAGGTGAATTTGAGGTCAATAGGAGACACTGCAGAATCCATAAGCTGTCTGAGGTCAAAACAGCAACTTGACTGCTAGAATTCAATGAGACTGAAAGGCAATAAAGGTAAAGGTAAAGGTTCCCTTGCTCGAAAGCCAGTCGAATCCGACTCTAGGGTTGCGGTGCTCATCTCCGTTTCAAAGCTGAAGAGCCAGCGCTGTCCGAAGACATTTCTGTGGTCATGTGGCCAGCATGACTAAACACCAAGGCGCACGGAATGCTGTTACCTTCCCACTGAAGTGGTACCTATTTATCTACTTGCAATTTCTTGCTTTCGAACTGCTAGGTTGGCAGGAGCTGGAACTAGAGACGGGAGCTCACTCCGTCATGCGGCACCCGGGTCTCGAACTCCTGAACTACCGACCTTCCACAGCCTGCAGTTCAGCATCTTAACCACTTGAGCCACCGCAATACTGGCTTCTAAAAAGAGGCAGGGTCAGGGACGTTTCCATGGTTCATGTCTGAAGAGAAAGCCAGAGGTACTTGGACTGTCATATCATGACGACGTCATTCTGAGAGATGGGAGCCCAGAAAAACTCTCATTAAGGTTACCTGATGGATGACCTTTCACAATCTCCTTTCTCAGGATAATGAGCCCAGCTTCTGCCTCAGGTCTGTCACAGTTGTCAGACACAGCCAGCAGTGGCTGGATTGCATGGAGGATTTTGGATTTCTCATCCCTGCTGTTTTGACCTCATCCCTGCTGTTTCAATTTCACTGCTTCTGGGTGTGAATCAAACCTTTGATTATTTATTTCCATGCTTTGTTTTCCTCGCCTCATTTTTCCCTTCTGTAAAATGTACACATTTTTAACCATTACTTGTGCAACTGTTGTTTCACATTACATGTATATTATGTGCAGGAATGATAAGTGCAGTGATCAGTCTTCTGTGGTGCAACACAGCAAGCAACTTTGCCTTTTTTTCTTTTTCTTTATTTACAAAACTTATATCCTACCTTTCTGCCCAATCATGGCCACCATAGTAGCTAACAATTAAAAAAGCATAATAAAATATGTCATAAAACCACTTACAGAACTTAAAATAAATTATTACAAACAATTTAAATACATCATGAAACCAATTAAAAACTGAGCCAAAAACAGACATATAAAACAAAGGGCAGCAAATTAAAACACAAGGGAGGGAGGGAAGATCATTGTGGGAACACAGACAAGACAAAACAAAACAAAACAAAAAAGCCTTCAGCCACTCGTGGAAAAAAGTGATACAAGGGGACAAATGACTATCTCAGGGGAGGGAATTCCATAGTTTTGGCACCATAACCAAGATTTCCTTTTGGGTTTATTATTACGGTCATAGACCAGTATAATAGAAGACAAGTAAATACAGTTACAGGAGCAGTAAAATTATAAAATATATCAGCATCTAAAATTATAAATAGGATCTAAAAACTTTAAAATACAGAAATAATAAAATCAGAATTTTGATTAAAAGTTAGGTTTAGGCCTATCTGTCCTTTATCTCTTTCCTAGTTTGGTATGCCAACCAACCAAATTTGGCAACCATCCTAGTCAACTTTTGATTATCTCCTGCCAGCATAATTGACAAAAGTATCCTTCTATTATGACCTGGAAAGGAATTAACTATAGGCTTGATCAAAACTTCCCTGATATTATGATATACAAGACAATTGAAAATTACATGTTCCAGTGTTTCATCAGATCCCATCCCACATATACAACTTTTCCTCAATGATCTAGTAAATCTGGCCTCCATTATGGCTGAGGGTAAGGCGTTGTATCTTAATAGGGTAAAAATTCTTCTATGATTGCTGATATCTAAATATTTGATGTATGGTCTCACAGCTATCTTGTTAAGTGAACTTACATCAAATACAGGGCTCCTAATCCTGCTCACGTCCATCTGTCGTTCAACATCTAATATTCCTTTTGGGTTGCCACACATCTATCCTCAGAAAGTAAGGGCACCAAAACCAGTGCTTCAGAGGATGACTGTAGTGGTTGGAAAGGTTTATGTAGAAGTGGGTGGTCCTTAAGATATACTGGTCTCAAATCATATAGGGATTTAAAGGTAAACACCAGCACCTTGAATTGAGCCCAGAAAGAAACTGGGAGCCAGTGGACATGGACCAAGACTGGAGTGACATTTCACCATTAGTTTCTTACTGTGATTCTCAACATACTTTGCTCATCACTGCCTTAACACAGCTCTGTTCCTTTGGCTTTTCCCTTTGATTATAGATCTCTGACATTTAAAATATTGAGAATGAAATATTGAGAACTGAAACTAAAGTGACTGAGCATGTACAAAACTCATTTTACACCCCCACCAATCATTTGAGATTAAATGAGGCACATTCCTTATGGACAAGCTTTGGCTTGCTATTTACCCACCTTTGACAGATAAATCCCTACCTTTATCCCAGACCCCTGACCTTGAGAAATTGAGGAGCGAGAGGAAAAAAAATGGACTTGAAATAGCCTCCATAGTGATGCTCTAGGAATTTCCCCATGCCTGTATGACATTTAACATACAGATTAGGAGAAATTCCTATAACATCACTCAGAAGTGATGTCACATCCTCCTCAAACTCCACCCTCCCCAAGCACCACTATCAAAATCTCCTGGCATTTGCCAAGGCAGTGCTGGCAATCTTGCTGCGTGGTGATTTTTTAAACAAGGTATGCTTTGAACATTCCTTTAGGGCTGAGTGGCATCAAGAAATGCAGCTCTAGTGTTTGGGATCCACTTTGAGCCCTTGTTCTATGGAATTATGAGACAGTACTTCTTAAGTCAAAGAGTGATTGGCTTATGGCATTTGCTGCTGTGGGATATAGTAATGGCCAGTAGCTAAGGGACATAGTACATGTTATCTTCCCTGGACCTGATGTACTTTTCCTTCAACTTTGGTATGGAAGAGGAACTCCTACCTCCCCCTGTACTGTTTTCCTAAACCAAAATGACCCCAGAGGGAAGTTATTTGCCCCATTTTGGACATGTACATGCATGGAATACTGCATGTACAGGTCCAAAAAGGAGCAAATAAGTTTCCCCTGGGTCAATTTTGCCTTGGGGAAATGGCTCAGAGGAGAAAGAAGGAGCCCCTCCTCTCCCCATGCCATAGTCCTGAGCCAAAGCGGGCTCCTGCAAACCTTTACAGTGTCCTTTCCTGCAGATGCTGGGGCCTGCAGAGAAAGGAAGTTTCCCTGACTCATTACAAAAGACAATGTGTAATTTGGTCCTATTTGTTGGCTTTCAAAAGGGAGTTAGACAAATGTAGTGAAAATTGATCAATCAGTGGCTATAAGTTGTGATAAATAAACAGAACCTCCATACTTAGAGGCAGTAACCTTCTGAATACCAGTTCTGGGGAAGCAACAATAGGAAGGTTTGGCACTCATGTCCTGTCTGTAGCATTTCTGGGGTATCTGGTTGGTCACTGTGTGAAACAGAATGTTGGACTAAATGGAATACTGTTCTGATTGAGTGTGGCCGCTCCTATATTAGACATAACTAAGATCAGAAGAACAAGTTAAGGAAGAAATGTCTGCAGCAGTTCTTCTGCTCCCATGGTTGTATCTCAGTCTGCAAGAACAGAAATAGGATGGGAGAATATAACAGTCATCCCACAGTTGAACAGAAACTGCATGCAAATGTTAACAATGTTCACTTCTGCCTGCATTCTGTCCTGCTGCATTGAACCTCACTCAGCAACTAAACCTTGAGGTAACATTTTGGGTAGCATGAGAGGCTGCTATGGGAAAGGCAGGGGCTGGAATCCCCTGGTGGACACACAGCTGTTGTTGTTCAGTCACACACTCGAGTCCAACTCTTCGCGACCCCATGAACCACATCATGCCAGGCCCTTCTGTCTTCCATCGTGCTCTGGAGTTTGCTTAATTTCATGTTTGTTGCCTTGATAACACTGTCTAACCATTTTATCCTTTGCCGTCCCCTTCTTCTATGACCTTCAGTCTTTCGCATCAGGGGCTTCTCCAGTGAGTGCTCCTTTCTCATTTGGTGGCCAAAGTATTTGAGCTTCAGCTTCAGTATCTGGCCTTCCAGGGAACAGTCAGGGTTGATTTCTTTTAGAATTGACTGATTTGATCTTCTTGCAGTCCAGGGAACTCTCAAGAGTTTTCCCCAGCACCATAATTCAAAGGAATCTATTCTTCAGCGCTCGGTCTTCCTTATAGTCCAACTCTCACAGCCATGCAGTACTACTGGGAATACCATTGCTTTGACCATACGGACTTTTGTTGGGAGGGTAATGTCTCTACTTTTTATTATGCTGTCAAGGTTTGCCATTGCTTTCCTCCCAAGGAGCAGGCATCATTTAATTTCATGGCTGCAGTCACCATCTGCAGTGATCTTAGATCCCAGGAACATGAAGTCTGTCACTGCTTCCACGACTTCTCCTTCTATTTGCCAAAGAGTGATGGGGCCGGATGC
>NW_015165893.1:155721-176626 GCF_001447785.1 Gekko japonicus
CTTTGGCCCAGCCACTTCACTCTTTCTGGGGTTACTTGTACTTGCCCTCTGGTCTTCCCCAGTAGCATATTGGACACCTTCTGACCTGAGGGACTCATCTTCCGGTGTCATATCTTTTAGCCTTTTGTTACTGTCCATGGGGTTTTCTTTGCAAAGATACTGGAGTGGGTTGCCATTTCCTTCTTCAGTGGATCCCACTTGGTCTGAGTTCTCTGCTGTGGCCTGTCCCTCCTGGGTGGCCCTCCATGTCATAGCCCACAGCCTCATCAAACCACACAGGCCCCCTTGCCACGTCAAGGCAGTGATCCATGAGGGAGGGACACACAGTACTCTGCATATTAACAAGGTACCACACTTGGTCTGAGTTCTCTGCTGTGGCCTGTCCCTCCTGGGTGGCCCTCCATGTCATAGCCCACAGCCTCATCAAACCACACAGGCCCCCTCGCCACATCAAGGCAGTGATCAATGAGGGAGGGACACACAGTACTCTGCATATTAACAAGGTACCAGTTTTCATTCTGCTTGGAATGTAAAGGCAACACCACAAAGCCCTACATGGTCGGTGTCTAGCATACCTAAGGGACTGCCTTTCCCCATATGTTCCCCTACGGGTACTACGAGCGGGTACGAAACATCTCCTGGCAATACCAGGCCCGAAGGAGGCCAGGCTGGCTATTACCAGGGCCAGGGCTTTTTTGGTGGTGGCTCCTACCTGGTGGAACGAGCTCCCGGAGGAGATCAGGGCCCTGCGGGACCTAATGCAGTTCCGCAGGGCCTGCAAGATGGAGCTCTTCCACCAGGCGTTTGAGTAGGAGCTGCCACTACTGTACCATCATCACCTGGCCCTGGAAGAAAGAACGCTGGCATTGTGTGGAACAGAAGACACTGAGCTGGTAGAGGAGCAGTAAATTTGCCATCTTTATAGAAGATAAATTGGAATATCTGGAGCACTTTATATTTGTAACCTTTATATTGTAATTTTGTAAGGGTGTATAATGTTTTAAATGGTTTTAAATATATGCGGGGGTATGCCTGACTGTGAGCCGCCCTGAGCCCGCGTTTGCGGGGAGGGAGGGCTATAAATTGAATTATAAATAAATAAAAAAATAAAAAAGGTTCCCAAAGCATGGTTAGCAGTGGTACAGTGCAAAGCCCATTACCACTGAAAAGGCAGAAGTTCTGAGATGCCAGCATCATGCCCTTGGGAAAGAACACCCACATTCAGAGTCCACTCTGAGAAGAAAAAAGTCAAATTCATTTGTAAAACTTTGCATCAGTCATGAAAATATGTCTCTAATTGAAGAGAATATTCCCAAATTGGCCCTGAACAGATTTTTGCCTTTGGGGCACATTAAAATTAACCTCCCTGTGCTATTCAGACGAGATCACATCCACAGTCCTACTTTAATTGGGCCAGATGTTTCGAAACAGGCGATAGACATTCAGACTAAACACCCCCAGATTTTGGCTTGCCGAGTCAATTTTTTTGAAAAGATGATACAAGCCCATAGTCAGGCAGACAAAAGAAATAGTGGTGAATTATACAAGTCCATAGTCAGGCAAGCTGAATATGCTGAAAAGAACAAAGCAACATGCATTTAAATTGAGACATAGAAGAAGGAGGACAGAAGCTCAAATTGATGTACTTCGGTGTTGCTTTATTCAATGAAGGTTTCTACGGTGCCTGTTAATTGAACACTGAAAACACTGATATCTATAAATCTCTTTGGGCTTCTTCATGCCCCCATCCTTGTGATGCCTGAAGGGTCTACTAAGTGCTATAAGTGCTAAGTGCTATAACACGACTAGCAAAATGCCAGTCATAATGAGTGTGGCAACAGGCCAGCTCTGCTAGGCACCCATTGCACATTTGTGTCACCAGTTATGAGTATTAGCTGCAAATTATTTTTTTAGAAATGATCATATTTTACTGAGTGTTCTAAACTGGCTCATTTTTCTTTCTTTCACGTGAACAGCCTTGCACTGTCACTTTGGAACTGCAGTGCAGGGACCAGGCAGGATCAGCTGTGCATTTCCTGAACAAACATGTGATGCTCCTGGACACACGATTATTTCTTTCTTCTTCTTCTTCTTCTTCTTCTTCTTCTTCTTCTTCTTCTTCTTCTTCTTCTTCTTCTTCTTCTTCTTCTTCTTCTTCTTCTTCTTCTTCCTCTGCTTCTGCTTCTTCTTCCTCTCTTTGCCCCTGAAATGTACACATTTTTAAGCTGCAAATTCCCAGCACAGGAAGAGGAGAGAAAGAGGTAGGACAATATTGTGGAGAGGGAAGAGGGGGAAATAACTTCAATACTGAAGTGGTACTAGAGGAGAGCAACAGTGTAATCCTAAAGAGAGTTACTCCAGTCTAAGCCCATTGAAATGAATGGTCTTAGACTGGAGTAACTCTCTTTAGGATTGCACTGTAAGAGACTTAAAGGAATAGTGAAAGAAGAGAATACAGAGTCAGGGGATAAGGAAGAGGAGAGGTGGAATAAAAAGAAGTGAAGATAAAGAGATGCAATGGAAATAAATATGATGAAGGGCTGGAATTTTCCCTTCACACAGGTCTCTACTCCCATCGATGACTTTTCTCAGAGCTTTCAGCTAATGTGTGGTATTGCACACTGTCAATAAATGAGGAGTCACTGGTTCATTGAACATTGTGTTTTACACATCTCTGAAGCACCCTATATCTTGAACGATTAGAGAAGAAATCTGACTTCCAACCCAATTGTAATAAAATGGGAAGACGTCAGAGCAAACATGTCTATATTTCTCTTTGAGTAAACTTTGGAATCTGTGACTTAAATTGCTTAATTGGTACTTAATGTAATATGTAGTGCCTGTCCCCCCTTCTTATTCAAGGACTTCATTAACTTGTGCATGTAAGTGATGGGGAGATTGACCCGTTTGCCGACAACACTTTAACAAATTTGGTTGAAATATCTGTAGAGTTTCTTGATTAAATGTGGATCGTGAATCTCTGGAACAGAAAATCTCTTGGTACAATCTGACATAGTTTCCAAAATTATGGCTTTTGTTGTGTTCTCTATAACTTTTTTCTGGCAAAGGACTTGTTGAGTATTTTGAGACAACTGATTAGATCCCACTCCAAAAAATGTTGGCAGGGTATGGAATGAACCGACTGCACCCCTCCAGAACTCCAGAGTGAAGTGCAGCCTCTGGTACAAATTCTGCAATCAACCCCAAGTAAGCACTGAGTTGAGCTAAGCCTCTGAGTGCATGCTCTCAAGCTATGCCGCTTCTGGTTTACAAGACAGGACCTTATCCTTTTTAGTCCTTAGGGCCAATTCATGCAATCCAAATTCCTTGTGGCTCCAATGAGAACTGTGTATCATGTTTACTGGGAGCTCTGTGCCACCCAAACATATGGGGAAGGGGCATATGCCAATCACAACTGCAGCATGCATGGAGAGGGAGCTTCAGCATTTACCCTCATGCTCTTTTCATGAACTGAAATGGCCCTGGGGAGCTATTATTTGCTGTATTAAGAAACTTGTTTGCAGTGACAACTTAGATACATTTCAGTTCACACACACAAAACACACACAACACAACAGTGTATAGTGGAAGGCAGAAGCACACCACATTTGCAACTGGAATACAGCCTCCTTGTGCCTGTGGGATATGGAACTCCCAGCCCATGTGTGATACACAGTCCTCATAACAGTCCAGAGAACTTTGTATTGTGTGACTCAGCTTTAGTTCTCTTGTTTCTGTCATCCCTCTGTTTCTTTGGTTGTAATTTGCATCTCCTGTCAGCCCCCTACCACACATGACACCTTTGAATGAGTGCCTCCTGGACTCCCACCCCCCCCACCTGTTGTCAAAACCTTCTCACCTCACCCTGCTGCTCCAGATCAAGCTGTAATTATTGGTACCCATCAACAATGTGACTTTTAGGCTCTGTCCATAAGACTCTTACTTTGCCCCAGTGGACAACCTTGACCTAGTAAAGAACACACAAACTCATGGGTTTAACTGCAACAAGTAAATGATCAAATGATGAAATAATAAAAAACAAAACAAAAGGTTGGAACAAAAGGAATTTATTTATCTAAAACATTCATTGGCTTATCTCCCTGGGAAAATTGTTTCATAATCATGGGCTGCCACCAAAAAGGTCCTCTCTTGAGTACCCACCAAATGGGTTTCTTTGATTGATGAGGCAGTCCGGAAGGCCTCTCCCTATGATCTTATATGGGAGAAGATGGGAGGAGAATAAAAACAAATGCATCAAAACAAGAAGTGAAAGTAACACACATCATGGGGAAAGTGGTAGTATGGTAATACTATGGCAGTATTGGTAGTAATGGCAGTAGCTATTGCCACATTTTGTGGTAGCAAATGGCATAAACTGATTTCTAAAAAGGATTTAGTATTAGGGAATAGTAAATTAAACCATTTGAAAATCTGGCCCTTTTTGTCATTGGTGCATATTTTCATATACATTGGCAGAAGGCTGCAATTACATTTTTGATGTATCATCTATTTAAAAACCAGTGGGACAATAATCTGTAAGCATCAACATTGTCATTTTTTTTAATTAATCGCTCTCCTTCTAAATTGAGTAGCTGGAGCTTGACTCCTACAGATGTTGTCAGTCCCCAAAGATTCAGACTTCCCAATAATTTATGTCTTTTTGCTGTCATTCTTAGAAGTGTTCTCTTCCACCATGTTAACTTCTGATGTGAGTTTTGCACTGTTCAGGGATGCTTCTCAAGTCTGGGGACAACTCCAGTGCTGAAAATGTAATGCAAGGGGAAGTCTAGAAATACTTATTCATAGGCATGACTGGGGTATTCCTGCCATGCATCTATGAGATTAATTAAATTTGAAGGGCTAATTTCAAACTACTGGCATTGTTTATTGTGAATACTTTGGACACAAAATCAAATCTGAACAATTTTTTATGCATCCGTAGAAATAACTACCACAATTTTATTCCTTGTTCACATGAATCAGCAGTATGTAGATAAAATTCTTTCTCTGTCCACCAGTATACAAAGTTGCAGACTCTCCTTCCCAGCCAACCATCAACCTACCTTTATCTTCTCTTCTGACTTTAGCTTTCCATCTCCCCCCCCCTCCTGGAGAGCAGTTGTATTTCTAAGTGATCTCCAGCCCACCCCTGGAGATTGGCAACCATGGTTTCCTAGAAGGAAATGGCTGGTTTGGAGGGTGGAGTCTATGGCACTGTACCTGTCTGAGGGCCCTCCTCAAACCTCACCCTGTCCAGGCTCCACTCCTCAAATCTCCAGGAATTTCCATATGTAAAGTTGGCAACTTTATCTCCTTCCCTCTCAGCAGCCTCTTCGTAGGCAAAGTTCTGTCTTCCTCATTTGTGGAGAACAAAGCAGCTGACTCCTCTTCCGCTTTGTGATCAGCAACCCTGCAAGGTAGATTAGGCAGAAAGTCTGTGGCTGGTCCAAAATTACCCAGGCAGCTTCCATAGGGAGGCTCCTGCTGTACAGGACCAAGCAGTCAGGGCTAGTGATGCCATGCCACTCAGGAGGCACAAAGTCACCCTGAGAGTGCTGGCAGGCCTAGGGTTGCCATTGCCAACAAAGACAAATTGATGCAAAGGAGGATGGAAAAGTCTCCATATCTCTATTTTGCCTTAAATTGGTTTTGATGCCAGCAGAGTGAGAAAATGCCAGAGGCTCTGGGTGGGTGCCCCATGGTAAATGGAGAATTCCTAAAGACTTTCCAAAACACTACTCTGTCCACATTCATTTTCTACACTCACAGTGTCCCCTGCCGGAACGCAACACATCCCCCACACTTTGAATTAGCACCAGAGGTTTAAGAGCTCTCCTGCTGTCACCTGGAGATTGGCAACAGCTTGTTTGGAGAGTGGGGTCTATGGCGTATCTGTCTGAGGTTCCCCCTCTTCCTCCTCTTCAGACCCCACCCTCAGCACACTTCATCCCTAAAATATCCTTGAAGTTTCCAACCTGGAGTTGTCAACCCTATGTCCTTTCCAGGCAACCATCAGCCAACCTTTAACTGCCTGCATGTCTTAAGTTTTACACCCCCCCACACAGCCTCTGCCTAGGGAAAGGGCAGTCTTTCCCTACAGTGGGAACCAAAGAAGCTGACATCATTCTTCTCTCCCCTGTATGATCTGCACAAAAACCCTGTGAGGTATGTTGAGGTAGAAAGTCTGTGAATGGTCCATATGTTTTTATAACATGAACCTGGGACCTGCACACCATCCTCTGAAGCACTCTCAGGTACATATCTGTGGCAGTAATGGGGTGACTGCTGGCACCTTTTCCTATCATTTTTTGCCTTGTGGTATTCTGCTTGTGGTGTGATCTGTCTTTTTTGTGGTGTGGCATGGTTGTGTTATTGGGTTTGTTTCTTTTGAAGGGGAAGTGATGTGTTGTGGGTGAAGACATATTTTACCTCAGGATAAACCAGGTTGCATATGCAAATGGGGGGGGGAGTTTGAGGTGCAGAATTGAGTGAAGTCCAATCAGCTTCCATATGCAAATGACCTTGAAATGCTGGCCCAATCATAGAAGAGTGGCCAAGGCTGCGGTGGGTGGGAGAGAACTCAGGCAATGCAGCCAGTGGATAGAGACAACTTGTGATTGACATATCACAGAGCCAACTGATTTTTGTGGACATAGAATGTTGCCATGTGAAAATGCTTTTATATATAAGGACAGGATTCTTCTGTAGATTACGTTGAAGGTTTTACATGATTTCTTTCTGTGCATAACAAGTACTGTTATCCCCTACAACAAGTGATAATATAATTGACACTTATGAAATTTCATTTGCTCTGCAGGGTAGGATGGGGTTAGGAAGGAAGATAGGGGTTAAGCTGATGCCACTGTACTTTCATTTGCATGGAAATTGTATCTATATACTGACAGCTTTGCATCTAATCAAGATGGATTTTATCAATAAAAACTCATTCAAAACATTTTACTCTTGGGACTAATTCAAATTGTTATCTAGGTGATAACCCTTTCCCAAGAAGGAACAGTGGGTGCACATCACCATTCCATAGAACATTCTCATGTATATGCTTGCATAGAAACCTGATTTTTAGCAATTCATCCATCTCAAAACAGTGGGTGGTTTATGGGAGGAAGAGGTTCTATAAAAAGAGGCATTCTTAAGAGAACCATAGACTATGTAAGTATGATTCTGTTATTATTCAAGACAGGATTGCCTGGCTAAATGTTTTTGGTACTTATATTTCACATACAATATTTTCCTGAAAAAGAGCCTTGGAGCTCAGAGGCCTTGGAACCCTATCTGGTTCAACTAAGACACTGTGTAGGATCCAGATTAAATGAGCAATTCCCTCTGATTCCTCCTTTCTGCAACAGACACTCCTTGTGTCATCCTTCATGGTCCCCTAAACCCCAGGGGTAGCATTTCATGAAAATCAACAGACTAAAGTTGGGCAGAGGCAGGAAAATTCCATTCTGCCTTTGGAAAATTTAGTCTGGATCAAAGCCATTCTCTGTGTACCTTTTAGAATCTTCTTCATAATATAGTTGTACTGACCATATTACTTTTCATGGCAAAAGTAGTGCATTCAAAGAGAACTGAAGATGTTCCTCAATATTTTCCTTGTTCAGTTCCATTGTTCTGGTGATCTGCTGCTTCTTTGGCACCATTTGGGGGGGGGTCCTCCTAGGAACAGTAATTTGAGCAGTCATCCAGAGGGGGATCATGCAATGAACATAATAATATTAAGATACAGTGTAGCCAGTCATGAACATAATAATATTAAGATACAGTGTAGCCAGTCAGATGTGGGAAAACACAGCCAATTTAGGTTGAAGGAAATACTTGATTACCATTGAAAGTGATTACCACTTTGAACTCACTTTTGCCTTTTTTGGGGGGGGAGAGTAAACTCTGAAATGTTGCTCAAAGTTGGATACTTTTTGCTGTGGCTAAAACGTTTTCAAGAATATGTTTTCTTTGGGCTCACCCATGCTTTTTATTAATAATTGTTGCCATCGCCTTAGGCACACACCCAAATATGGAATTGGACTCACTGTAGTATGTCAATGAGTAATGTAAATTTTTTTGAAGTGCTCTGGTCACGTCTGCAGTGCCATCATTTCAAGATAGTAGACCCATCAATAACTTTGGTTCTTGAACCACAAACAGGGCATAATCCATGGTGACTTTTGCTTCGTGGTTCGGTTCTTGTCCATCCCTAGTAACCAAGATGCTAGATACAAATATCAGACCTGACTGACTGAAACGTGATTTTTTTTTTAACTCTTCGGCTGACACACACAAAAAATGGGAGTTATGCCACTTAGATAATGGGCTGCATGCCACTCCATTAATGTCTCTGGAGACAAGGCAAGTGGGATAGCTGAAGGCCTTGATTGCTACCTAGGCCAGTGGCTCCAGGTCCCCAAACCCTTTGCTTGCTGCTCCTCAAAGCCTTTCTTTGCTCTTTATCTACTGGCACATATGTAGACCCCTGATGTAGATGGCTCAGGCTAGATGGCCAGACTGATTACATCGGATCTCAAAAGTTAAGCAGGGTTAGTACCTGGATGGGACACCACCAGGGAAGTCAAGAGCTGCTACGCAGAGGCAAGCAATAGCAAATCTCTGTCTTTTGCCTTGAAAACCATAGAGGGTTGCCATACGTTGGTGCAATTTGATGGCACTTTCCACCACCACCACACAGGAAGAAAATAAATGGTAACGTGTGGAGTGGGGGATATTGGTGTACAGTGCCACCATAATTCTTGAGAACATTTTCTTTCCTACAACTGGCAGTGTAAAAGATTCCCTCAATGTTCTGTAACTTCCAGTGGAAAATCTGAGCATACACAGTGACAGTATTAATGGAAACTATCTATGGATAACAGATTCTAACTACATATCTCCAATTCAAACTGAAACTGCCTTGGCAACCTTCCCTTATTCTCAGAGCATCCTGAGAACTACTGTGTTGTGAAGGATAGGACCACAGATCTTTATCAGAGAATTCTCAGCACTTGGATCTGTGCCAGGAATCTTTGGCAAAAGCCATGATGGGTAAACCGGTATAAAACAGATATAAATGTGTGCAGTGTATTAAAATCCAGCAAGGTATAATCACTTGGTAGTGCTTCACATGCTGGGGAAAACAGATTCCAAAGGTTTCATCACAAAGTGGGAAGAAACAACACTAATTTCTAAATGATATGTGGGAATCAAAGTGTCTCTTCAAAAAGCCAACTCTACTGTCTTTCATCTTCCTCTCACCTGTTTTTTTTCTGACACTTGGTATAATATGCCTTGCTCCAGATGTTTACCTTAGGTATGATGCTTTTTGGATACTCAGAGACTTCTTCAAGTTCTTTCCTTTATCGTTGTTTCACTGGGTAATTGATTGGCATCATTTTCAGAGTACGTGGGCTTATATATAAAAATGCTTTGGATTTTTAAACCTTACATTTAAAAATAGTTGGAAAAAACTTATTGTAAAAGATCTAACTACTTCAAATACAATTTTTGTAGACCTCTTTTCGCAGTCAGGTTTCTTTTGATCTGACAGGGCCGATCTCTTTTCCCCACCCTGCTTTTTTTCTCCTTTTCTTTCTCTGTATCTATAAAAAGAATGGCAAATGCACTTTCTTCCCATTTCTGCTGCTGATCCCATGTGTATTCATTGTTGGCTTTAAGGACACAGTTTGCACTGTGAGTTGTGCACATGGGAGGGGATGGATCATGTTCCATTTAAGGTTAAAATGCCCTTTAAGACTTTTATCCAGACACTTCTGGAGAATCTATTAATAGGAATGGAGAAATCCCACTCAGAGATCAATAACAAGCAAAATGATCATGCCAATAAACAAGGGAAACAAATATGAACATCAATCATTCACTTGAAGCAGGCATGAACAGCTTGAGGCCCTCCAGGTTGAAATCATATACCTGTAGCCTGCTTTGACAACTTCCCTTTTTTACAGTCTTAGAGATGAACTAATTGTGGCCTTTGCCATGCGGTCCCCCTGGGGATTAGCATTCATTCATCAGCTGCCAGTCCCCATGGAGAATTACTTCTAAAATGAACTAATTGTGGCCTTTGCCATGCGGTCCGCCTGGGGATTAGCATTCATTCATCAGCTGCCAGTCCCCATGGAGAATTGCTTCTAAAAGTGCCATGGGCCCCTGATTCCAGTCAGGACTGCAGTGCAGGGAGAGAAGAGGCTCCTGCCTCCCCTCTGCCCCATTTTGCCAGCCCAAAACAACATGGGTGGCATTATTTGCCCCATCAGGGAGCTGCACATCCACTGATGCTTGCACATACAGCTGCCCAATGTACAGATAATGCCCCTTGTGGTGTTTCAGATCAGGAAAATAGGGCACAGGGGGAGGCAGAGCCCTCTTCTTTGCATGTGCTGCTGTCCCATCAAGAATCAGGGCCCCATGGCACTTTTAGAAGGAGTTCTTCAAAGGGATCTGCAGCAGGCTACCAGTCCCCATGGAGGACATATGACAAACATTAAGTCTAGTTTGGCCCTTAGGCAACAAAACCTGGGATCTACTGAGCCACAAGGTGTTCAGTCTGGACTTCCACAAAGCATGGGTCAGAGTGGGTTAGACACAAGCCAAGATGGCCACTTTTTCTTCTTTTTGATTACATATGTTGTCACCTTATTCTTGTCATTCTGGCTGAGGATTCTTTTGCTTCTTATGCTGTTTTAAGGTATTTATAGGCACACACCATCATTATTTATTTAGGATATTGATACCCCACCTTTCCAGCTCAATGAACATCTCAAGGCAGCTTACACTGAGTGCAACAAAGTGACACTAAGCAGAAGATAATAATGAAAAAGAACAATTTGCAAAAATAAGAGCACCATTTAGAAGCAGGGTAACATTTTCACTTAAAAGAGCATTCTGTTCTTACTCATCGTCAGAAAACCTTGAAAAGGAAACCAGACATAGCTCACAGGCCAGGTAATTTCAAAGACTTGGAGTGGCAGCTGCAGAGGCTCCTTGGTAAATTCACCTCCATTGTTGTGGATTCCCACAGTAGGACCTTCTCAGGTGACCACTGTGTGCAGATGGCAATATATAAGAGGAGACCGCTTGTACATAACTGACACCCAAATAACATTGAAGAGTAGTTTTATGGGGGGGAAATGTGGTGCTTGTTTTGTTCCCTTGAAATCAAATTGAACCTGCAGACTTGTAAAATTGGATCTGTATCTTTTTATATGCCAGTATTTTGTCATTATCATATTCTGATGGCTGTTGTTTTTAACATCTTTTTTTGTCATTCTTGTCTCCCCAGTACCAGAATTATTGGAGGAGCAGGTTGGAAGAAGCTCAGTGACCTGTCAAAAGCAATAAAAGACACTGACAGTAAAAGAGAAACAATCTCTTACCTGCCCTTCCTTTCCTTCCTTTTTTTTTTGGGGGGGGCACGTGTTGCAGTTGGACTAAAAAAATCTTCAATTTGGGCCTTCACAGGCTTTTATCAGGATTTTCATCTGCTACAAATAACCAAAGATTGTAGGTTTAGGAATTCACCGGTTAAGTGAATGGCGTTCTTGTTCTGTGATGGCTTTGATCATTTGTCAAAGGTTTTGATCTATTTCCAGTCTTGGCTGTCTTCAGCTTGAAGGTGTGGCTCCTGTGCAGACAGGGTCATACTATTTTTTTTCAACCATTTGGCTGGATAGGCTGTCAGTTTTCAAAACAATGTTTCTATTTTATTTCCTTTCTGGTGCCCCCCCCCCAATTTTCTTTTAAGCATTGATGGGAAGCGGGTTGCAATCAGGCCTGCAGCAAGAAAAATGGGGGAAGGGAATGAGTACAGTGGTGGTGAGCACATCATTATTTACTTTATTATGAACTAGGAATGAGGCTCATTGTGGAAATAAATACAATGAGCTCTAGAAAGAGGCTCTGGGAGAGTGCCATGGCTTTGGGCACACGGTGTCAATTTGCTGTGGTGACCTCAGCATGGTATAATGACACAGAGTCCACCATTTTCTCCAGAGGAACTGATCTCTGCTACCTGAAGATCAGCTGTAATTTTGAGTGATCTCAAGCCCTCACCTGGAGATTGATAACAATTGTTACCTGGTTTGGAGGGTGGAGTCTATGGCATTGCACCTGTCTGAGGTCCAACGCCTCCTCAAACCCCACCCTCTCCAGTCTCCACCCCTCAAATCCCCAGGAATTTGCCAACCTGGAGTTGACAACCCCATCTCCTTCCCAGCTAACCATCAACCTACCGTTATCTGCCCCTCGGACTTCATCAGACTTCTGCCCTCTCTCCTGCAGAGCTGTTGTAATTCTGAGTGGTCTCCAGACCTCACCTGGAGATTGGCAACAATGGTTCTCTGTGAGGGAATGGCTGGTTTGAAGGGTGGAGTCTATGGCATTTTACCTGCCTGAGGTCCCACCCCTCCTCAAACCTCACCCTCTCTAGGCTCTACCCCTCAAATCTCCAGGAATTTCCCAACCTGGAGTTGGCAACCCTATCTCCCTCCCAGCCAACTGTCAACCTACCATTATCTGCCCCCTAACTTCAGCTTCCCATCTCCTCCCCCCTCCCTCCTGGTGAGCAGTTGTAATTCTGATTGATCTCCAGCCTGGAGATTGGCAACAATGGTTCCCTGGGATTGAATGGCTAGTTTGATAGGTGGAGTCTATGGCATTCTTATTTTATTTTTATTTAACTATCAGTTTCTATACTGCTCTAACCCCTAAGGGTCTCTGAGCTGTTTACATACACTTTAATTGCCTATCTAGGGCCACATTATTTTGGGGAAGTGACTGCCTACCGGCACTCAGGCAGCAGGGCTCCGTTGTTGTTGTTCGGCTCTCTTATTCAAGCGGGCTTCCGGGTGTTGTTGTTCTTGGTGTTCCACCTCCTGGCACCTTTTTTGGAGCAGGTCTTTTTGATAGAGTGACTCCTTCCGGTGGACTTATCTGGGTGTGCGGCCATGCGCCAGCTGCAGCTCCGGCTCATGTCCTACTGGCTCCGCCGTGCTGTGCCACCACACCGCTGCGCCTCCGCGATGCAGTCTCCACCCGGATTCCGTCGCCCGACGTCAGACGTCCGTCATGCTCACTGGGTCGCTAGGGCCGTTCGCCAACTGCTCCGTCGCTGATGCTTCCTGCTGCACGCCGCCCCGCACGGAGGAGGGTGCCCCCTGCTATCTAGGGGAAGGTAACCATTTATCTACTTGCTGCACTATGTTTTCGAACCGCTGGGTGGGCGGGAGCTGGGACTAGGGCCGGGAGCTCACCCCGGCCGCGGTGGGTCTTGAACAGCCTTAATGGCTGTTCACTGATGTTACAGCAGGCGTTTTACAGCCTGCGCCACCACTCCCATTGCCAGAATGTCGCCCGGCATCACTTCCTGGCGACAGCATGGTGCGGCCCGACTGTTGTCCCCGCAGGAATGATGCTGCAAGGACGTCTGTGTCCCCCACCAAATCACGGTAGGTACTTGGGAAGCCTGCTATGAACCAACAGGGCATAAATCAAGAGGGGTTAAACGCAATAGTCATTGCTGCCCTGCCCCTTGGGACAGTCCCTCTTTTCCTGCACTTTTTGCCTTGGGGCAGCTGGGAACTGTAGGCCCGCAGATGAGGAAGCCCCATTCAACCCAGTGAGTGATACGCTGCAGGCCCCTCTCTGGAACTACAGCTCAATTAAACCTTATGAGGGAGCATTTTAAACAAACAAGCACATGGCAGCTCTCTTACAAACAAAGGTAACTGCCATTTTGTTACACCTACCAACAGCCACTGAGGGAAAAGTTACTCCCACACAGGAGGCAAGCAAGAGAAGCATCTTCGTCAAGAGAGAAAGCCATTTGCGAGTAATTCTGACAGAACAGAGTGGCTGAAGGGGGAGTGGGAGGGGAAGAGGAGCGGACCCAGCACCCGGCCCATGGCACACGAGTACTCTTGAGTTGGCTGCTGACGGGCCAATGGCTGAGGGAGTGCATTGCACAGTCAATGTGAGAGCTGCAAAGGGCCACCCCAAAACCCAATTATTATATACAGAGATGAGCTATGATTCAGTACAAAGTCTCTATGAGGGATCATTCTATAAAGAAGGTCAAACAGTAATCCTTTTTGTTTAAAATCAAATAGCCCCTTCCTTTTTAAAATACATAATGGACAGAGTCTTGTAAATGCATGAAGTTCCCCACCCACATATTGTCCCACTTCCACTTCCCTGGGTTGCAGTGTACCAAATGGAAATCCCCCCTCCCCAATGTAGCACCACAAAAGTGTCTGTTTCTTTCTCTGAACATGAAATGAGGCTTTGGTAACTAAAGATCACAGAAGAACAAAGTTTGAGTCCAGTGCACCTTTAAGACCAAGAAAGTTTTATTCATGGGATAAGCTTCCGTCTGCATGCACAGTTCCTCAGATACTTTGAAATGGAAGTTAACAGTCCATACCAGTGTTCCGTCTAAGCTGAGTTAGTGTGAGCTAGCTCACAGTTTTTTAGCCTCCAGCTCACACTTTTTTTGTCTTAGCTCAGGAAGGATAGCTCCAGAGCAAACTAATTTATGCAGCAGCCAAATAATTTGCTCACAACTTTAATGCCAGTAGCTCACAAAGGAGGATTTTTGCTCACAAGACTCCATAGCTTAAAGGGCGCATTGGTCCATAGGTATAGGCAGTCAGTGAACAGCAAATTGGCATAAAGCATAATGAAGATGTTTTAACAGATGCAAAGACCAAACAGGAATAACAAGCTGGTCACCATCTTTTTGGATTTAATTACGGGGGGAAACATAGTGGAGCAAATAAAATGTCAAAATCAGAGACTAATGTGTAAATGTATCCTTCTTAACTGTGTGATGCTAAGAGTGTCATTGGACTCAAACTTTGTTCTACTGCTTCAGACCAACATGGCTGCCCACCTAGATCGATCTTCAAAGATCACAGAAGAAAGTGCATTTTTTTATGGATGGCCCCTTTGATTCAAAACACCATCTTTCATTGAACTCACCCCCCCAAAGCCCCAAACCCTGCTCTAGAACTTAAGGATAGTTATAAGCACTCAAGCTGGAATGCAACAGGGCTGCCAACCTCCAGGTTATGCCTGGAGATCTCCCAGAATTACAAGTGATCACCAGAGTAGAGAGATCACTCCCCATGGAGAAAATGACTGCTTTGGAGGATGGACTCTATGGTATTACACCTGATTACTGTCACTCCCCCACCTCCCCCAACTCCATTCCTCAAATCTCCAGAAATTTCCCCATATGGAGTGGGGAACCCTAGTGAGTATGTACTCACACACTTTTCCTTCACAGCTACAGCCTGCCTGGCATGTAGGGGAAGGGTGGCTTTTTTGCTTCATACAGATGGGAAGAGAAGCTGGGGAGGCTCCCCTCTACAGGTACAGAAATTGACACACACGCCCCCCCGCTGAGTCCAGTTAAAAGAGAAGGCAAAATTCTTGCCAGCACCAATTCATTACCACCATTCGTGATGCCCGGATCCGCTGTGGTCTTGTGGTGCAGAACTCTTTCTCCCCACCCCAAGTGTTTTACAATGTCACGAGTCCACTTGTGAAAGGCAGAATACAGGGGCTGCTGCTGCCACCCACCCCCTCTGATCCCAACCACCTTTGAACACTCCCCATCTGGGGCTAAAATAGAGCTTAAAAAAAATCTTCCACCTTAATGTGCTACCGTGCCGCAGATCAGAGGAATCTATGACTGGCACAAGCTAGCAAGCTAAGGCGGGAAAAGGACTGTGTCACATGCTTCTGAGCACAGCTGGATCAACTACTCTGTGCTGGAAGCAAAGTGAAAAAGGAAAGCCTGGGAGGGAGGAGGGAAGAAGAAGGAGTGAAAGAGACTCTCTCTTTCATTGGCAAACCCTGGTTGGTGGGGCCATGCCCCTTTGGGCACCACCATGGCTAGGGGCCTGATTGCAGTAACCCAATGAGAAAATCTTTCTGGAAGTGCAGCTGTTTTATATGATAAACCATATGATTTTAATGATCATGCTAATATGGTCTGGCCTTTATATTACTGCCCCTATTAAGAATCCCAACAACACTGATTATGAGCAGATAGCGCATCCACTTGCAGGGAGGGAGAGGATATTGGCTCAGGCTTACAAATTAAAGCTCCCCAAGAACAATGAAACCCAATAGTCATTAGGGTTGCCAGGTCCCTCCTGGCCACTGCTGGGGGAGGGGGGACTTATGAAAAGGAAGAGAAAGGCCTAGGCCTCCTTGTCAGTGTCACACAGGAAGTGATGCCATCATACCAGCAATATCCAGGTGACACTCTTGTATTTGGAAAAAAACTCAATATTAAAACTAGCTTCTACCATAGTATGTAGCCAGGGATGTGACTGGTGTGATGACATCACTTCCGGTGTGATACTGGTGATATGACCTATGCCTTCTCCCTGCCAGCCAGCTGATTGGCAGCTGAGGATAGGTCCTGGGGTGGGGGATACCTAACTGGGGTGGGGTAACCCTAACTGTCATGCATTAAGGTTCACTGGGGACTCAAGGGAGGTACTTTTTTCAGGCTTAAGAATATAATGGAATTTACAAAGCTGCCAGGCACAGTTCTGTATCCCTTTTAGACCCTAAATTTTAATGTACTTTTATTTCTGATATGCCAATAAAGGTTGTCTGTCTGGCTGACTTAGGCCTGTTATAAGACTCAGAGGATGGTCTAAGGGACCTACTGCTAAGGTGAAAAACGTCTGAGTGTATTAGCTGCCTAAACAGGAACAGTACCTAGACCATACCGAGATCATTGGAGGAAGTCTAGGATCTAAGTGTAATGGCCAAATGTAAGGCAGTGTGGAGACCAAATTCTTCATTTGGGAAGGTAATTCTTCATTCCTCTTCTCCCCTCCCCTTCCTCCCACCAAGTCTTTTTCCTGGGCTTGAATAACAAGATTTCCCAAAGCAGTCCATTACAGAATGCAATTTTTCTTGCCACTGTCACGCTATTCATTTCCAATCACACTAGTCATCCAAATTACAGGCTTACCTCATTTCTCCTCTGCAACGTAGAAGCTGTTTATCAGAAACCACCAGAGTCTATCACAGGCCATGAATGGCAGGGAAAATGGAGTTGCAAGGGAAGCACTTGAAAGGGAGGGAAAAGGGAATCCAAAGAGGGATGGTAAAGTCACATGTGCCAAAGCACAGCAGCTTGCCCCAGGAAGCGAGAGAGAGTAGGCTGTCAAAACCAGGTCTGCATCTAATTGTACAAGTATGGCCACTTTTCAAAACCGCATGAAACTATTTGCAGGGGGGCATGTAGATTTAACAAACTGAATAAGAACCACCCCTTCCAGGTTTCCCCAAATTTATTTCAGCATATTTTAGATTGGTGATCCTCAATGTAGCTCCGATTGTGCATAATGAAATGCTTCCTGATATGCACTTCTTTTTTCTCTAAAGTAAAGAATCAATCCTACCTTTCTGCCACCTCACTGGAACATAAGTCGCTTCAGAAGAACCTAGGAGGCATTACCTTTATGTATACAAGGAACATCAATTTTTTTTTAAAAGGTATTTCCACAGTAACACTGCTATTGGGTTTGAATCGTCCACTGTTTTATCATGGAGACCAGCTGCTTGGCAGCCATTTAGTGGTGGTGCTCCAATAATGGCCACAGGCCCAGTAAGACTGGAGACTCCAATTTGATAATTGATGTGGGGTTGAGCTGATATAGCTATTTTGTTTCCCCATATAATGTAAACTTTTTTCAACATTATTTGCTTTAAAAAAATTTCTGAGCATCAGCAAATTGGTGTTATACAGTATATGTATGTTATTATGTATAAATTACATATATTGTACAACTTGTGGACACAGTGCAAAGAAATCGACAAAATCAATGTCTAAAAGTAGAGAACAAAGCCACTAACACAGGCACTATATAAGAAACATTTGCTCATCCTTAGCTGTGGCACTGATGCTCTAAGTCAAGGAATGCACAAGCTGTGTAACTTGTGGCTCATGTTCTGAAGGCTAAGCAGAAATTGGAACTTGCATGTCATACACATTCCTGTATCCTACAAAATAACTCTCCTTTTAAGCAATAGATATGCCACTTTTCAAAACAGCATGAAACTATTTGCAGGGGGGCATGTAGCACCCATTGTTGAGGCAACAGGCTGATGAGGCCTTCCGTCAAGCATTGCACAAAAAAATATGTATTCTGTAGGCTTATCTGAATGCAGATTTTATTTCTTTGCACTGTGTGACTGTCAGTCCTAATATGACAGTGGTTTAGCCTGGTTCTTTCATGAACATTTTTGTGTCCATCCTCCTCAGCATCTTAGCAGTGAGAATCATGTACATTTCTACATCCTCTTCCTGTATTGGTGGAAGGGCAAGACACCTATTTAATTTTCTGCTCTCTCACTGCTTGACTGATATTTCTGTACAAGTTGACTTGATAGGCAGTTCTACTATTAGCTTTAGAGGGTTTTCCCCCCTCAAGAGATGACATCTCTTGTAGAAAGAAAGAAAATTAAATTTTTTATTAGAGGGCAAAAAGATTGTCTTTTTAAGCTGAGTCAGGATGTGTCAATAAGAGTCTGAATTAACCTGGTGTGCAATGCTTCTGGTTATAGGTTCCATGTCTCCTTTAGCTTCTTTGACCTTGTAAGTTTGTCAGTCTTGAGGAATGAAAACTCGGCTGCCTGGGAGTGCCAAATTCAAGTCACTGCCCAGTGCCCACTCTGTCTGACTTGGAAGCATTCTGTGAGTCCTCAGAGTAAACAAGGAGTATCCAGTCAGTCATCAAAGTAAAACAATATGCATCATATATACATAAAATATATGCACAATGCTGATTTAATGCATACATCAAAATGCACACATTTTACAGGAAACATTTGTAGTGAGGGCACAGAAAATAGTGTAAAATTAAGAAATACAGGTTTGAGTTACACAAACCAAATGACTCAGAGAGTGAGCTATGAGCTAAAAGGTCTGCAGATAAATTCTCACTTCTTCCACAAGGTCCCTTGGTAACTTTCGGCAAGCCACAATCTCAACCCTTCCCCCATATTTTGCCTTACAAGATAGTTTGCAAGGTAGTGAATGTGACAAACTGAAGTTCTCTCTTTCTCTCTCTCTGTGTGCTGAGTACTATTATAATAAGAATAATGTAATGGAAATCACTAGATTTCCCATGGGAACTTGCACTTAGGATTGCCATGTCCCCCTGGCCATTGGTTAAGGGGATGAGATGAAGGGGTAGGGTTGCAAGATCCAGGTTGGCAAGGAACCTGAGGGAGGACAGGGGCCTCAGTGGGGTACAATGCCGTAGAGTCTATCCTTCAAAGTATCCATTTTCTCCAGGGGAATTGGAGATGGGCTGCAATTCTGCAGGCTCCCCAGGTCCCACCTGAAGGCTGGCTTCCCTAATGTCACTACTGTGTGGCACCATTACAATTATTCATGATTTAACAAGTGGGAACCATTATGTAAGAATGTTAACTTTGTGCCAGATTTTACACTGACACTACATTTTGTTCTTGACACACAGGCAAAAAAAAAAAAAGTTGAAAAGAAAGCTTACCTCACCTCAGATGTTGTTTTGTCACAGCAGAATCAGTGAAGGGGAGAAAAGTGTTGCATAAAGTATAGCCAAAAGGTGGAAGATGATACATTACGAGACTGCATTTCTGCCTCATTAGATTCAACTACAGTTCAGTCCAATTTTCAAACAAAGGACACAGATAAGAAATATGAATACAATTAATCAGGTTATGTAGGAGGAGACAGACTCAATTAAGGACAATTTTAAAGAAGAAGAATAAAACGATTTGAAATGTTTTAGTTTTAGAGTTATCAAGTACTTCCTTGATTAGGCCTTCAGTTGCAAGAAATATCAGATTGTGTGTTGCAGACTAGTTCCAAGACTTGAAAGTTCTATTTGTGTTTGTGCTGTATCACTCACTAGCATTTACAGGCAATAAACTAATGCAGTCTTTTCACCCACTTCTACTTACTGTGCTGCACCCCTTAAGAGTGTTTGTTTCTCCTTGGTTCAATTATGAACTTTCTTGGTTGTTGCTTTGACCCCAAGATAGGGTTGCCAGCTCCAGGTTGGGCAACTCCTGGAGATCTGGGGATGGAATCTCGAGAGGATAGGAACTTCAGTGGGGTACAATGCCACAATGTCCATCCTCCAAAGCATCCATTTTCTACAGGGGAACTGGTCTCTGCAGTCTGGAGATGAGCTGTAATTCCAGGGGATCCCCAGCTCCCACCTGGAGGCTGGCATCCCTACCCCAGGAAGATCATAGTAAGAGATGCAAGGCAGTTTTGTTTTGTAGTGCTATTTCATGATGTTTGAGGTGTGTACTATGTTGTTAGCTGAGCAACACTCTTGATTCAGAGACTACAGAGCCCTGTTCACATGTTACAGTGCAAATGCATACACCTGTTTATAAGAAAGAGCCAACAAGTGTTCACTCTACAAACTGGGGATGGGTTCCTGTTTTGGAATATTGGACATATTTTGATCTGTACATCCATAGAATAGGGCTGTAACTGGAGTTGCCACATGTGGCTTTAGGATCCACAGTTTGAGACAGGATAATCAACCACAAGGTAGAGCCTGGCATTCTCTTGGAATTATCACAGACTAGTAAGCAAAGCCCGTCGTGGCGGTAGACGACGGGCCCTAGATAGAAAGGAAGGGCGAGTGGAAGGGAGGAATGGAGAAGAGGAGGTAGAGAGAGAGAGACAGAGTTAGAGAGGGGGGAGAGAGAGAAAAGGGGGGGAGACAGAGTGGGGTTAATGTTAGTAATTTGGGAAGGAAGGGAGGAAGAAAGCTTGGAAGGGAGGAAGGAAGGGAGGAAGGGAGGAAGGAAGGAAGGAAGGAAGGGAGGGAGGGAGGGAGGGAGGGAG
>NW_015165893.1:177482-187118 GCF_001447785.1 Gekko japonicus
CGTTGTGGGGGGGGGTGCCGGGGGACGGGGCCTAACGGCCCCGTTCGCCAGCCTGGAGTGGAGGGCCTGGAGTGAAGGACGGCTAATTTATACCTTTACTCTTCCCTCATTCCCACCGATGGCGGCCTGAATGCGGGCCGTTAGCGTATCGCCGGAAGAATGGCTGCTCAGAAGACGCTGGCTGCTGCGATGACTGGCTCCCTCCCCTCCCAGCCACCCAGCCAATGGGAGCGCAGGTGCGCTGAGGGAGCCAGTCATCAGCCATTGTCTTCTGAGTGGCATTTTTTCCGCCCATACACTAACGGGGCGCATTTTAGAATTTTGGCACCCACTATTCAATTATTATAAGGGAGAGATATCCAGACTACAGAGATCAATTCCCCTGGAGGAAGAGGCAGTTTTGGAGGGTGGACTCAGTGACATCATATCTCCCCTGAGCTCTTTCCCCTCCCAAAACTCTGCCCTCCCCAGGTACCACCCCCAAATTTCCAGGAATGTCCTAAACAAGAGTTGGCAACCCAAATTTGAGACCATTGCTCATTTGATGTCTCTTCATATTGACTGTATTGACCTATAGCGTGCTTCTGAGATGTCTCTTCATATGGGATGTTATCAATTTACACTGTTTAACCTGCTTTGAGTCTCATTGAGAAAGGCAGACTAAAAATAAATAAAATAAGAAATGTAAAATATTTCATAGGACATTTTTTTTTTCAGTATGCCCCTACTTTTCCTAGTTTTTCCCAGTGGAAAAACTGTAAACAAAGTTCACAAGTTAGAGTGAATGCATATACAATCTGTGTACAGTACATGCTTGATTTTATCTTTATACATACATTGAATTAATTCTTATGTTATATTCAATGCATGCATGTACAGCTGAACATGTGACTCAAACGCCTTATTTAGTGAGTGCATGTTGGCTCTTTCTTACAAACATGCAAGTTTTATGTGTGTTCGTTGTAACATGTGAACAAGGCTCAAGACAAGATGTGTGAACCAACAAAAAAATATTATAATGCTGTGTCTGGGATTTGAAGGGGGTGATTTTTTCCCTGTAATTACTTTTGTTCATGTAGGACATTACCAGTTTGGAATTCAAAACGGTGTGGTTTTTCAAGCTATGGTGCTTCAGGACTATTACTTTCAATGTGAAATTTATTGGAAGGTTTGGGGCAACTGTTTATAAAAATAATGGCACCATATTAAACATCTAATGAACCCCCAAATTTAAAATCTAAAGAACCCCCTAGTTTCAAATGAATTGGACCAAAGGGTCAATTTTACAGACTCCCAAAATAGGTCCCGCCTGGAGAAGGCACAGTTCTCTCCCCTGATTCCTCTTGGCACCAGCCAACAGCATGGAAAACAGAAACAAAAACCCTGTCTGCACTCATTTCATTTTCCTTCTCTTACAGAGACTGGCTGACAATATTTTTTAACCTTTCTGCTGAAAACTTAGCATTTGCCATTCTTCCTTGTAGCTTGTGGTTTGTTTACTTTCACAAAGTGAGGAAGGGGGGGACTTTTTCAGTGGGGCTGTAGTGTTTATTTTTCAACTGAATTACACCAAAATTGTAGGGGAGCTTGTGCTGCTTGTGGACTGAAGTTGGACCAAGCAAATTAGACCACAGGTTCCAGTTCTATGGGCTCTTGAACTGGATGCTCCCAGCTATCCTACTTGGAGAGAGAAAAAGGCTCCACCCCTCACAACGGTGAGGTGGGAGAAGAAGTGTGCAAGAACCTCATCTTTTCTATTGTTCCTTGTGGGAGACCTTTTGGGGGGAGGTGGCGTGGCTGTTTTTCATGACACCAACATCGCAGGGGAACTACTGCTACTTGTTCACCAAAGAACCTTCAGAATTAAAGTGAATGGGAATATAAATTCCAATTATACAGACCTCTGGACAAGGTACCCCCATATATCCTTACAGAGAAGAAAAAAGGGCTCTGCTCCCACAGATAAGCAGGAGAAGGAGAATGGCAGCTCTCTGCAACTTGTCTCCAAAGGTGATTGGCTGCTAGGACTCTATACTTTTCCCTTGCAAGGATCCAATTGGTTCTTCGAGGGAGGGAGAGGGTTTTGTAATTCCAAAGAATCCTGGATATGTAATTCTGCTCCAGGAAATCACCATAATAACTCAAACCAGAGATTTACATAAGTATCTTTGGCTTGGGGATTTCATAATCTGCATCCTTATTCCAGACTCCCTTAAAACTTCAGAAGGAAAGCATCAGAACATGAGAATATAAAAGTACCCTGCTGGACCAGATAAGTTTCCCATCTAGTTTTATTTATTTATTTATTTAACTTTCAGTTTATATACCGCACCGCACAAACCCCAAAGGGTCTCTGAGTGGTTTACATACAATTTTAATTTCCTACCTAGGACCACATTAATTGGGGGAAGTGTTTGCCTACCAGCACCCAGGCAGCTCTTGTTGGCTCTTTCCAGCAGGCTTCAGGTGTTCTTCTTGGCGGTCAACCTCCTGGCGCCTTGGGGCGGGTCTTGCTTCCTTTGGGACGGGTCTTGCTTCCAGCGACTTCCTCTGGTGGGCTTTTATCCTGGGGCGCGGCCATGCACCAGCCACAGCTCCGGCTATGTCCTGCTGGCTCGGCTGTGCCATCACGCCCCCGTGCCTCCATGACTCTGCCTCCACCCAGTCTCTGTCGCTCAACGTCACTAGGTCGCCAGGGCTGCTTGCCGATCCTGTTTTTCATCCTGTCTCACACAGTAACCAGACCATTCCCTTTCTAACAATAGTCAGGTATCAGCTAGCATAGCAGGTTGCCCAGAGGACAGAATCAGGAGTGGCTAGATGATTTAAATTCCAAAAGCAGGCTCTTCAGGACAGAATCAGGAGTGATTGGATGATATCGTTACATCCAATACAAAGACATGACAGAATTTGACACCTCCCGTGGAAGATGATTGGATATAGACTTAGACATATAAGACTCAGTTCGTTTCATATTTTCCCAGATTCCCATATTCTCATTCTGAGAATTTTCCCATTCTCAAATCTTGACCCTTCCTACCAGTGCTGTTGTGGAAGGCAGCACCCGCCACAGCTCTCCACCTTGCAAGCACAGGCAATGCAGGCACAGCGATGGTGAGGGCAGGATAAACAGTGTTGTGGCAGGAGAGAGGAAAAACTGCCTAACATGCCATCAGAAGAGGAACTGTACTCACTGTGGAGACTACCCTCTGCTCAGCCTGCCCCACCTTTGAGGCCTCTTCCTCTTTCCTCAGCTGCTCGGTGGTGAGAATGCAGGAGGGAGGGAGGGAGTGGGCAGGTAAGCAGCAAGCTGATGGGGGGGACGGGGGAGCACTGATGATGGGGGAACCAATCTCATACTGCACTGATGGGGGGGAGGCAACAAACTGATGATGGGGGGCAGGAGGGCAGTGCTTCAATGGGGGGAGAGAGCCAAGCAAGCACTGCACTGACAATGGGAGGGCCAAGCTAGGTAAGGAGCAAATGGAGGATGGAGGGGAGGCAAGCAGGCAGTGCTCCAATGACAGGCACTGAGGATGGGGGGAGGAGTGTAGGCAGAGCAGCTCACTTTCCAAATGCCAGCATCTTCAGAATTCCAAAGTTCAGAGCACATAAAGTCAAGGGAACCAGATCCATGGGGTAGCAGAGGAAGAAGACGGCCACCTTTATCACATGCAAATTGTTATTTTTAATTGTGTACACAGTGATATCAGGATGCACCTCACAGACATTTACATGTAAAAATGAACATTGACAGGTCTCAGACTGCAAGGCACTTACAATTCAGCAACAGACAAAGAGGCAAAGAGCTAGTGACTAAGGAGAGAGAAAAAGGTGAGTGTCCAACAGATGCACTTACAAGCCAAGTGAAAAGTACTGGGTCCAGACCTATTGGTAAGTGAAACAGCTCATACGAGGTCTCAGCCAATGTCTTTGGAGCAAGGAGGCCCTGGGCCAGGTGAATGGTGGCCACTCCACATGTGCTGAAGAGTAGAGTTCATTTCTTGCCTGCATCAGTGACCTCCTGGTAGTTGGAGAAGTTGGTGAGCTACTCCACCCACACTTCCCAGAACTCAGGTTTTGTGGGGTCGAAGACTTTGAGGTGTCCCGAGACGGCATCCATGACTCTCGAGCGAAGCGGGGAGCGGTGTCCTGGGGAGTGTTGCACATTGCGGTGCTGCTCATGAGCGATGCGGGGCGCGGTGGCTTCTGATGGATCGGTGCTCGGAGCTGGGCTGGAGGAAGAGTCAGGCTCGCTCATCGGGATCCCACTTCATCGCCAATGAAAAGTACTGGGTCCAGATGTGTTGGTAAGTGAAACAGCTCAGAGTTTATTTCAGCTCGGGAAAACAAGACAAAGAAAGCAAGACCAGAGGCCTGCTTATATTCCCTTTGTAAACCACACCCAAACACACACCCACACCCATGATAGGATTATTTACAGTGCACTTGCATTCCACATGTCACTCTAGGGTCCTGACCGTCCGATTGGGTGTGTTCTAGGATCTGTGCTGGCTATTGTTTAAGAGAGCGAAGCTTAAGTCATTCGCATGGCTGTGTGAGGACCCGACCACGTGTGCGGTCTATGTAAGAACACAACACCAAGGAAGGAAACAGAAGTGGCAGCTATATAATATGTGACAAGCGTTCACTGTGCTTCAAGTCTTTTTTCTGGGACATAGACTCAAACATAGAATTAGTAAGGGAATATTCCTGTGAGTTTCTCACGGGTTCCTGCTTGTAAAGTTATAATAAGCAAAACTATGGGTGTGTGGAAGGATTAAACCTCCACCTCATGGCCTCAGTTTGGATTCAGAGCCTGAAATATAAATTTTAAAAAATCTTGGGACATCTGTGTCTTCTTCTCACCAAGTTAGCTAGGGTTCAAAATGTCTTGCGCGTGTTTGTGTGTGTGTGGGGGGGTGTAGAAGGGGATTCTCCGATTGCTACATACCGTGCTTATGTTTGTGTGTGGGAAATGTGCCAGGACTCATATAGAAGGTTGCACCGATTTCCACCAATTCCCTACTCCCTCTGCATTCCCCCCCTAGGTTGTTACTGAGGGTCTGCTCTCTCTTTCTCTGATGAAATGGGGTGGACTGGCACTCAAGGAACAGGACTTGGGAGAGGCCTACAAAAGGTGCCAAGTACCACTGAGCACTGTCACACAAAATACGGAAAGGGAAAGGGGAAGGGGAAGGGGAAGGGGAAGGAAAGGAAAGGAAAGGAAACATGGCTACATGGAATTCTTTGTTCTCTTGATAAGATAGCCTGAAGTATAAGAGGACTTTTATTTTCCTCCAGGGGCATCGTGCATAAATTTTATTTTACTTTTATATAAATTAAGAGCCTGCTTTTGGAACTTATCCCCCCCCCATATAATTGCTGAGTTTACCAATTTATAGCATTTGCAGAACACCTGGTCATCTGACAAGCTTTCTGGGATGGTTCAGAACTGAGAATACAAAACAACCAATCCACAGAGCAGGTGTAATATGTTTTATTATCTTCATATTTTGCATTTAACAGTCATGTGAGCAGAATCAACATGCTGCAAAAGTGCTGCTTCTGAGTGAAATGGATGACTTGCCACAGTGTTTTCTTCTTTACTCCCCCTTTGTGCTGTTTTTGAAGTATGTCTCTTTAATTATCGGATAGGTGTGTCCTCTGACAGTCTTCTTGGTTAATTAGTCCAATATAAAGAGAATTCTTCCCAGTTGCTGCCAAAGACTATTGTTTATGGAATGTTGTTGAGGAACATTTCAAGGTATCTGCCACAACAGTCCCTGTTAACAGAGGGCCGTTAAGTTTCCTTGCTAATATCAGGAACAGATGTTTCTGAAAATTCAGAGCTGTGTTCTGCTGACAGAACTATTCCTCAACAACTATCAGAACAAAGTTGGCTGAGCTATAACCTTCTGCAGCTCAGTCTGTTGAAGAGCCATATTAAGAACTGCAAAGGAGTTCACCTCCCTCCTTAATTGGTTTTGCATGACTGCCAACCATTTATGGTCATCCACACTGAATCATTAGGGAAGATATTTTTATGTTGTCCAAGTTACAAGGGACCGGCTGTCTTCTGCCATGAGGATCTCTGGAATCCTGCCCACTCTTACTCCTTAACCACCAAGTCCTGCTGCAGCTTGACATGCCCTAGCCTGGCCCCTGGCTCCTCCTAGACCAGGGATGAACAAACTTGCTTAACATAAGAGCCACATAGAATAAATGCCAGAAGTTTGAGAGCCACAAGACAGGAACAAATATTGCACACACATTTTTATTGGAAAATATGCAGATTTGCTTTTTGTTAACATTAAACGAGACTGCCCAAAATAAAAAACAAAAGGGGTAAAAACAGATACTGATAATTATATTTATTTGTCCAATGGTATTTAATTGTTTGCTAATGATATTTTTTGTCACACACACAGAGAGAGAGAGAGAGAGAGAGAGAGAGAGAGGGGGAAGGAAAGAGAAAAAGATAAAAGAGAGAGAAACAAAGAAAGCAAATAGATGGGGGGAGGGAGGGAGAGGCAGAAAGAAAGCAATTTTAACTTTAAATGCATCCTCCAAGCCCCCCACACTTGGCTTATTTAGGCCCCGGTCACACGGAGAATTTGCTGCGTGAAAGGCACAAATGCTGGGTGGATTTTCGGGGTGCAATCACACTGCAACATCTGGCAAGTGTAGCACACCTATGGCCAACTTTTGGTGTGCCGCCGAAGATGTGCAGTTAAAAAGTACCTGCAAAGATCTACTAGCAAATGGTTTGCCATGGGCTGCAGACAGACTCGTTCAGTGTGATTGCTCCAGCGCGTGCCTATTCCCTCCAGCCATCCTCTTTGCAGCACGCACCAAAGGATGAAACCCCGGTGTGAAGCCATCGCATCTGATCGCATAATGGCGGATCAGAATGCGACAGCACAAATAGCCATGCCTCCCCCCTGCATTTTCCGGCACGTGTGGCCAGGGCCTTAAAGAGGCAAATGCCTTCTCCAAGCTAGCCTGGGGGGGGGGGGCTTTGAGAATGCATTTAAAGTTACGTTCTTTCTCTGCTTCCCCCCCACCTCAAGCCTACCAAGGGAGGGGAACACTGGCTGGGGAAGGGAAGACTGATCAGGGAGGCCTGCCTCCCCTTCACTCCCCCAGCCACCCTGCTGGGAGCTGCACAATATGTGTGAAAGAGCTACATGTGGCTCCCAAACCACAGTTTGGCCATCCCTGTCTTAGAGAATCATTACAAACAACAACAACAACAACACCTTAGCAATCTTGGATTTTCATCTCTTTATTTGTCTGAGGGATGTGAATGTTCCTGTTGTGGCACTATTTTTGTCAATTATTTTGGTTTTTTGACTTTTTGTTATTGGTTTTGTAGATGCATTCCCCATTGTTTACATACACTGTATGCTTTTTTTTAAAAAATACACAATATATGCAGTATTTCTATTTAGAAAAGATGTCATTTTATGGGGGAAATTTGGTGCAGGGAAATAGAAAATGGTATGAAAATAAAGAACCATGGTTTGATTTAAATGAGGAGTTTTAGGTCAGATTTGAGGCTGGGAAATATTAAGCCATTCCTTGTTTAATAACCTATTTAGATCCCACCTTTATTTTATCACAGGGTTCCAGGGGGCGGGGGCGGGGGGTGTCTCCCTTCCTGCAGCTGACCAGACCAAGTCCTGCTTAGAATAAAAAAAGTTGCTGCAGTAAGTGCTTTCCAAACCCAACTCTGCGCATTCACTTCTTCTTTTTTTCTATATTACAGCTGTGGTTTCTGGGGCATTGACCAAGGTGGACTGAAATCCCTTTCTGCTGAGATGCTGATAGGGGCATATTGAAGGCTGAGCAGAACAGGCCGCTATAAATTTACCCTAAAAGATTTACTGCATTGCTAATTCTGTTTTCCAGTATTAATCTGGCACAGTTCCAAGTAGGTTTTAGCTCAAGGTTTGTCTAACTCTTTCTGCTTGGATTTAAACAAACCTCTTTTTTACCTTCTCTCCTTCGTTGCTTACAAGGTCAAGAGTACAACTGTCCACTTATTAATATGCTGTCATGATCATTTGCAAAACAGAAAAGAACATGCTCTTTTCAGCCACCTATGCGAACGATGTGTGTTCACTGCTATCTGTGTAACAACAGTATTAACCACTTGACAAATCCATTTAAAATGGAATAGAATAAAGTATCTCCAGTGTGCCTTTTCATAGCTTCTGGATTCTTCCAAAGGCATCAACACTGTGATAACATAATCATGAAAAATGTTTGCGGCTGACATGAAGTAATTTAATAGGTCTGAAGGGTGGGGGGATGGAGAAAAGTAGAGGAAATATATTATATTATCAGGAATAAAATAGGAGATCTGCAGGTGAAAATCCTGTAGATATATTAATGCTCAAAGGCAATTTAACAGATCCATTATTATTACATAGTTGGCCCAAAGCAAGAGAATATTAGCATCCATTGGTGAAGTATTTTATAAAATATTTTTCTTTCATTTTGATCCCCCCCCAAGCAGTAATAGAATAGGTTTACGCACAACACATTTGTATTTTCAACAAATATGTGCATAGGGAAGAATCAGGAGTAAGCACACTGGCCTAATCCCCCTCTGGTGATCAAAAGTGTTGGTCCCATCCCTTTCTGGGACTGACCTTATGTTGGCTTCAATATGTTTGCGACAGTGTGGGCACAGTGTTTGTGCCCAGACAAACTGTGT
This sequence comes from Gekko japonicus, assembly GCF_001447785.1. NCBI lineage: Eukaryota > Metazoa > Chordata > Lepidosauria > Squamata > Gekkonidae > Gekko > Gekko japonicus. The sequence goes on from NW_015165893.1 coordinate 186,208, forward strand.
AACTAAAGACTTCATCTAAGTGACTGGAGATGTCCAAAACAGCACTGCTCTAGTCATGGGGACAGAGCCATGCACATAGTTTTTTAGTTAAAATATTTATATCCCATCTTTCCTCTAGGTTCAAGGCAGCTTACAATGATAATTAAAAAATTCCCAGCTAACACCAAAGATAAAATAACAACCCCCCCCTGAAAGATGCCTGACGTTCAATCCCCCTCAAATGCCCTGGCATCTCTTCAGGGAGCCCATTCCACAGAGATGGAACCATGGTGGAAAAGGTCCAGGCTCTGGTCAATCCAGACAGGCCACTCTAAGTGCTAGGATACCCAACAGATGGCTGCCTGATCACCATAGTTAGTGCACATGGACATATGGAAGGAGATGGCCCTTCAAATATGTGGGTCCCAGGTTGTGAAGGGTTTTAAAGGTCATAACCAGCACCATGAACTGAACTCTGAAACAGACTGGCAGCCAATTAAGCAGTTTCAAAATGGGCAACGTATGTTCCCAGCAGCTAGCCCCTGACAGCAGTCAGGCAGCTGCATTCTGGACCAGTTGTAGTTTCCAGATTGTTTCAAGGGCAGCCCTGTGTAGACTGCATTGCAGTAATCCAACCATGAGGTAACATAGATATGGGTCAGTGTGGCCAGATCAGCTGAGTCTGGGTAACAAGAAAGTTGGTGAAAAACACTGCGGCTGGGGGGAGGCCGGAGAGCCCCGTTGCTGCATCCCCGGGGCCCGCGCAGGAGCGCTGCAGCTTGGGGGAGGCTGGAGAACCCCATCCCTGCATCCCCTGGGCCCGCGCCAAAAACACTGCAGCTCAGAGGAGGCCAGAGAGCCCCGCTGCCACTTCCCCCGGGCCCGCGCAGGAGCGCTGCAGCTCGGGGGAGGCCGAAGAGCCCCGCCGCCGC